>NC_041387.1:442513647-442544314 GCF_002162155.2 Triticum dicoccoides | reverse complement strand
GGCCCCACCACCTAATCTCTCCCTCGCGCGCACACCTTCTCCCTCTTCCGTGCTTCCCTTCCTTCCGCCACCACTCGCCAGAGCGTGCTGAATCGGCGCCGTATTGACCACCCCCTACCCCACGAAACCACGGCTCTTAAAGCCTGGACCCCTTCGACCGACCCCCCCCTAAACCCCCTTCTAATTCACACCACCGCCACCGCCATTCCTCGTCGGAGCTCTCCACCACCGTTGTAAGTCGCCGGGATCTTTCCCCACAGTAAGATCGTAGATGGACGCGCTAGATTAGGTCGAGGCTTTTTTCTTTGCAAATTGTTTTCTTCTACAAACCGGCCGTTGATACGTCTCCAACGTATCTATAATTTATGAAGCATCCATGCTATATTATTATCTATTTTGAATGATTATGGGCTTTATTATACACTTTTGTATTACTTTTGGGACTAACCTATTAACCGGAGGCCCAACCCATATTGATGTTTTATTGTCTGTTTCAGTATTTCGAGGAAAAGGAATATCAAACGGAGTCCAAACGGAATGAAACCTTCGGCATCGTGATTTTTTGGAAGAATATCATCCTGGAGGCTTGGAGATCAAGTCAGAAGATCCTCGAGGAGCCCAGGAGATAGCCCCCCCCCCCTACAGGGTGCGGCCCCCTATCTTGTGGACCCCTCGAGCACCCCCCGACTGACTTCTTTCGCCTATATAGTCCCAGGTACCCTAAAAACATCCACGGACAAGATAGATCTGGAGTTCTGCCGCCGCAAGCCTCTGTAGCCAGCAAAAACCTCTCGGGAGCCCTTCCCAGCACCCTGTCGGAGGGGGGATCCTTCACCAGTGGCCATCTTCATCATCCCGATGCTCTCCATGACAAGGAGGGAGTAGTTCACCCTCGGGGATGAGGGTATGTACCAGTAGCTATGTGTTTGATCTCTCTCTCTCTCGTGTTCTCTCTCGTGTTCCCTCCATGTCACGATCTTGATGTATCCCGAGCTTTGCTATTGTAGTTGGATCTTATGATGTATCTCCCCCTCTACTCTCTTGTGATGAATTGAGTTTCCCCTTTGAAGTTATCTTATCGGATTGAGTCTTTTATGAGAACACTTGATGTATGTCTTGCCGTGTTTATCTGTGGTGACAATGGGATATCATGTGCCTCTTGATGTATGTTTTGGTGACCAACTTGCGGGTTCCACCCATGAACCTATGCATAGGGGTTGGCACACATTCTTGACTCTCCGGTAGAAACTTTGGGGCACTCTTTGAAGTACTTTTATGTTGGTTGGATGAATCTGAGATTGTGTGATGCATAACGTATAATCATGCCCAGGGATATTTGAGGTGACAATGGAGTATCTAGGTGACATTAGGGTTTTGGTTGATTTGTGTCTTAAGGTGTTATTCTAGTACGAACTCTTTTATAGATTGATCCGAAAGAATAACTTTGAGGTGGTTTCTACCCTACCGTAATCTCTACATTTGTTCTCCACTATTAGTGGCTTTGGAGTGACTCTTTGTTGCATGTTGAGGGATTGTTATATGATCTATCTATGTTATTATTGTTGAGAGAACTTGCAATAGTTAAAGTATGAACCCTAGGCCTTGTTTCCTATCATTGCAATACCGTTTGTGCTCACTTTTGTCGCTCATTACCTTGCTGTTTTTATTATTTCAGATTACAAAAACATATATCTACCATCTATTTTGCACTTGTATCTCCATCTCTTCGCCGAACTAGTGCACCTATACAATTTACCATTGTATTGGGTGTGTTGGGGACACAAGAGACTCTTTGTTATTTGGTTGCAGGGTTGTTTGAGAGAGACCATCTTCATCCTACACCTCCTATGGATTGATAAACCTTAGGTCATCTACTTGATGGAAATTTGCTACTTTCCTACAAACCTGTGCACTTGCAGGCCCAACGATGTCTACTACACAACCTTCTTCTTGTAGACGTTGTTGGGCCTGCAAGTGCACAGGTTTGTAGGACAGTAGCAAATTTCCCTCAAGTGGATGACCTAAGGTTTATCAATCTGTAGGAGGCGTAGGATGAAGATGGTCTCTCTCAAACAACCCTGCAACCAAATACCAAAGAGTCTCTTGTGTCCCCAACACACCCAATACAATGGTAAATTGTATTGGTGCACTAGTTCGGCGAAGAGATGAAGATACACGTGCAAAATAGATAGTAGATATAGGTATTTGTAATCTGAAAATATAAAAACAGCAAGGTAACAAGTGGTAAAAGTGAGCGTAAATGGTATTGCAATGATAGGAAACAAGGCCTAGGGTTCATACTTTCACTAGTGCAAGTTCTTTCAACAATAATAACATAGATAGATCATATAACAAGCCCTCAACATGCAACAAAGAGTCACTCCAAAGCCACTAATAGCGGAGAACAAACATAGAGATTATGGTAGGGTACGAAACCACCTCAAAGTTATTCTTTCGGATCGATCTATAAAAGAGTTCGTACTAGAATAACACCTTAAGACACAAATCAACCAAAACCATAATGTCACCTAGATACTCCATTGTCACCTCAAGTATCCGTGGGCATGATTATACGATATGCATCACACAATCTCAGATTCATCCAACCAACACAAAGTACTTCAAAGAGTGCCCCAAAGTTTCGCCCGGAGAGTCAAGAACGTGTGCCAACCCCTATGCATATGTTCCCAATGTCACGAAACCCGCAAGTTGATCACCAAAACATACATCAAGTGGATCAATAGAATAACCCATTGTCACAATGGTTATCCCACGCAAGACATACATCAAGTGTTCTCATAAAAGACTCAATCTGATAAGATAACTTCAAAGGGGAAACTCAATTCATCACAAGAGAGTAGAGGGGGAGAAACATCATAAGATCCAACTACAATAGCAAAGCTCGGGATACATCAAGATCGTGCCATAGAGGGAACACGAGAGAGAACACAAGAGAGAGAGATCAAACACATAGCTATTGGTACATACCCTCAGCCCCGAGGGTGAACTACTCCCTCCTCGTCATGCATAGCACCGGGATGATGAAGATGGCCACCAGTGATGGGTTCCCCCTCCGGCAGGGTGCTGGAACGGGCTCCCGAGAGGTTTTTGGGGGCTACAGAGGCTTGCGGCGGTGGAACTCCCGATCTATATTCTGTTCTGGAAGTTTTACGATACGTAGGTATATATGGGTGCAAGGGGTACGTTGGTGGAGCTACGGGGGCCCCACGAGGCAGGGGGCACGCCCACCCCCTAGGGCGCGCCCCCCACCCTCGTGAGCACCTCCCGTATCTTCTGACGTGGAGTCCAAGTCCATCAGGTGGGTTTCCTTCCAAAAATAACTTCTCCAGTTGATTTCGTTCTGTTTTGACTCCGTCTGATATTCCTTTTCCTCGAAACACCGAAATAGGCATAAAACAGCAAATCTGGGCTGGGCCTCCGGTTAATATGTTAGTCCCAAAAATTATATAAAAGTGGATAATAAAGCCCAATATTGCCTAAAACAGTAGATAAAGTAGCATGGAGCAATCAAAAATTATAGATATGTTGGAGACGTATCACCCAACAACGTTTACAAGAAGAAGGTTGTGTGGTAGACATCAAGCTCTTTTCTGGCGCTGTTGCCGGGAAGGTTAGCGCTTGAAGGTATATCTTTAGATCTTGCAATCGAATCTTTTTGTTTCTTGTTTTATCACTAGTTTAGTTTATAAAAGAAAACTACAAAAAATGGAGTTAAGTTTGTCTCACACGCTTCATCTTTTTAATATCTTTCATGAGTATGATGAAAAGGAAAATTGTGCTCAAGTGCTAGAAGAAGAAGTCTATAAAATGTTTGGTATTACATCCTTGAATGATGAGCATGATTGCAATGTTGTTAGTATGAATTTCTTGAATATCCATGATGCTAATGATATGCAAAGCCACAAGCTTGGGGAAGCTATGTTTGATGAATATGATATTTTTTGTCCCCCAAGTTTTGATGAGAATATTTATTATGATGAAAGCATGCCTCCTATTTATGATGATTATATTAATGAAAGTGGGTTTGGAAGAGTTTCAACTTTAGGAAGTGGTGATCCCACTATTTTGGAGGATGTTGAATCTTATTGTGATGAACATGAAAGTGGAATTGGAAGAGTGTCAACTTTATTTAGTGATGATTCCACTATTTCGGAAGAGGTTCCAATTGATTATGAGAACAAAGTTGCTATCTATGATGATTATTGTGATGACTTGTATGCTATTAGGAATAATGATAACCGTGAAACTTGTCATCATGATTTTTGTTTTCAATTGGATTATGCCTCACATGATAATTATTTTGTTGAGTTTGCTCCCACTACTATTGATGAGGAGAATTTTGCTTATGAGGAGAGTAGTAAAATTTCTATGCAAGTGGATCACGAAAAGAATGCTTTAGGTTCTGGTTATATTTTTGAATTCATTCATGATGCTACTGAAAATTATTATGAGGGAGGAACATATGCTTGTTGGAATTGCAATAATATCAAGTTTCCTCTCTATGTGCTTAAAGTTTTGAAGTTATACTTGTTTTACATTCCTATGCTAGTTGATTATTGTTCCCATAAGTTGTTTGCTCACAAAATCCCTATGCATAGGAAGTGGGTTAGGCTTAAATGTGCTAGTCATATGCTTCATGATGCTCCCGTTATGTTTCAATTCTTATCTTTTATGTGAGCATCATTGCCATCATCATGCCTAGCTAAAAGGGCATTAAAGAAAAGCGCTTGTTGGGAGACAACCCAATATTTACCCTTACTGTTTTTGTGTGTCCACATGATTATTCTACTGTAGTAATCATGTTTTATAGCTTTTGTTTCAATAAAGTGCCAAGTAGAACCTTTGGGAAGACTTGGGTGAAGTTTATGTGATCTTGCTGTAAAAAACAGAAACTTTAGCGCTCACGAGATTAGCTGCGATGTTTTACTGGAGAGTGCTTTTAGGTTGATTCTTTTTTCAGATGATTAATAGACAAATTACTCAGGTCCAGCAATTTATTGCTTAATTTTTGGGCTTCCAGAAGTATACGTTTGATATAGATTACTACATACTGTTCTGTTTTTGACAGATTCTGTTTTCTATGTGTTGTTTGCTTATTTTAATGAATCTATGAGTAGTATCGGAAGGTATGAACCATAGAGAAGTTATAATACAGTAGATATTACACCAATATTAATTTAGAATGAGTTCATTACAGTACCTAAGTGGTGGTTTTATTTTCTTACACTAACGGAGCTTACGAGTTTTGTGTTGAGTTTTGTGTGGTTGAAGTTTTCAAGTTTTGGGTAAAGATTCGATGGACTACAGAATAAGGAGTGGCAAGAGCCTAATCTTGGGGATTCCCAAGGCACCCCAAGATAATATCCAAGGATAACCAAGAGCCTAAGCTTGGGGATGCCCCATAAGGCATCCCTCTTTCGTCTTCGTTCATCGGTAATTTTACTTGGAGCTATATTTTTATTCACCACATGATATGTGTTTTGCTTGGAGCGTCAATTTCTTGTGTTAGTTTTTCTTGATGTTAGTTAGAATAATGTTTTTCATCTTTAGTTTCAATAAAAATGTCAAGGATAGCCTTTTCCATGCTTGTTTTGCTTGTATACATGTTGCTGTTTGAAAACAGAAAGTTTACCGCTGTTGCAAAAATTCCCTAGAAAAGTCAGAGAATGGTATAACATTGAATATTTTTGAATATTAAGCTCTGATAAATTTATTACAGTGGTAATTTTAGTTCATAATTTTCGGAGTCAGGGAATTATTGATACTCTTGCATTCTTTACAGACTGTACTGTTTTGACAGATTGCTGTTATGTTTGCATTTTTTGCATATGTTTGCTTGTTTAATGATTCTATTTGAAGATAGGAGTATTAAATATGCACAGGCATTTAGTATGCAATGTTGAATAATAATTTTAGTGATTTGTTACAGTAGAAAATGATAAGGTTTTGCATTGGTTTATACTAACCTATCTCACGAGTTCTTGTTGAGTTTGTTGTGAATGAAGCTTTTGATAAAAAGAAACCATGTTATGAGAGGAATTAAGGAGACACAAAATCTCAATCTTGGGGATGTCCAAGGCACCCCAAGATAATATTTCAAGAAGTATCAAGCATCTAAGCTTGGGGATGCCCCGTTAGGCATCCCACCTTTCTTCTTCAACAATCATCGGTTAGTATCGGTTTGAGCCTAAGTTTTTGCTTCTTCACATGAGTTGTGGTATCCTTGCAATGTCATTTTATTTTGTTTGCTTGCTATTTGAATAAGATACCAAGATCTGAAATTTCTTTAATGATAGAGAGTCTTCGCATAGTTACATAATTATTTAGCTAGCCATTGATCTTCACTTATATCTTTTTGAGTAGTTTTTCATTTACTCGTGTGCTTCACTTATATCCTTTGAGTAAATGGTTGAATGAGTTGAATGTCATAAATCTGAAATTATATATGCCTCATTTTCTTATCCCATGGGGAGTTATGACTTCACATCTAAGAAGTAGAGGTTGTAAATTTATTGACTGTTAGCAAGCATTGTATTAGTCATTTGAACAATTCATGAAAGAATATTGAAGGAAGAGGGATTTTACATATAAATATATTATCATAGACATCTTTTATAATTGTGAGCACTCATTATGTATGACATGATAAAGAGTTGATGTTGGACAAGGAAGACAACGTAATGGGTTATGTTTTCTCACATCTTAGTTAAAGTATATTGTCATGGATCATTCAAACATGTTGAGCTTGCCTTTCCTCCTCATGCTAGCCAAAAATTCCTATCACCAAGTAGAGATACTACCTGTGCTTCCAAATATCCTTAAACCACCATATCTACCTATGGATTGAGTAAGATCCTTCAAGTAAGTTGTCATCGATGCAAGCAATAAAAATTGCTCTTTAAATATGCATGACTTATTAGTGTGGAGAAAATAAGCTTTGTATGAACTTGTTATGGAAGCAATAAAAGCGACGGATTGCATAATAAAGGTCCATATACAAGGGGCAATATAAAGTGACGTTCTTTCACATTAAGATTTTGTGTATCCAACCCTAAAAGCGCATGACAACCTCTGCTTCCCTCTGCGAAGGGCCTATCTTTTACTTTATGTCTTTTACTTTTATGCAAGAGTCAAGGTGATCTTCACCTTTCCCTTTTTCATTTTATCCTTTGGCAAGCACTTTTTGTTAGGGTGATCCTGATATATATATATATCCAATTGGATGTACGTTAGCATGAACTATTATTGTTGACATCACCCAAAGGTGAATACATTTGGAGGCAACATTATAAGCCCCAATCTTTCTCTGTCTCTGATTAAAACTTCATAACCACAAGTATTGCGTGAGTGTTAGCAATTGTAGAAGACTATATGATAGTTGAGCATGTGAAGTTTGCTAAATCAAAGCTCTGACATAGACTCTTCCTGAAAGTAAGATGAATTGCAATTGTTTTGATGGCTAAGAATGAAGTTTGCTAGTTTTCAAGAAAGTTTATGGTCTATGCTTTGACATGTGAATTGCTTGTTACTTTATCGTGAAAAGTCTTATGAGATGAACTACTGTTATGACATATTATCATGCTAGAAAAGGTGATTGAAATTATCATTGAACTTGTGCACCTCTAGCATTCACACTTCATAAATTCTTTCTTTTATCATTTACCTACTCGAGGATGAGTAGGAATTAAGCTTGGGGATGCTTGATACGTCTCCAACGTATCTATAATTTATGAAGCATTCATGCTATATTATTATCTGTTTTGAATGATTATGGGCTTTATTATACACTTTTATAATACTTTTGGGACTAACCTATTAACCGGAGGCCCAGCACATATTGCTGTTTTATTGCCAGTTTCAGTATTTCGGGGAAAAGGAATATCAAACGGAGTCCAAACGGAATGAAACCTTCGACATCGTGATTTTTTGGAAGAATATTATCTTGGAGGCTTGGAGATCAAGTTAGAAGATCCTCGAGGAGCCCAGGAGATAGGGGGCGCCCCCCCTACAGGGTGCAGCCCCCTGTCTCATGGACCCCTTGAGCACCTCCAGACCGACTTCTTTCGCCTATATAGTCCCACGTACCCTAAAAACATCCACGGACAAGATAGATCGGGAGTTCCGCCACCGCAAGCCTCTGTAGCCACCAAAAACCTCTCGGGAGCCCTTCCCGGCACCCTGCCGGAGGGGGGATCCTTCACCGATGGCCATCTTCATCATCCCGGCACTCTCCATGACGAGGAGGGAGTAGTTCACCCTCGGGGCTGAGGGTATGTACTAGTAGCTATGTGTTTGATCTCTCTCTCTCTCTCTTTCTCTCGTGTTCTCTCTCGTGTTCCCTCTATGGCACGATCGTGATGTATCCCGAGCTTTGCTATTGTAGTTGGATCTTATGATGTTTCTCCCCCTCTACTCTCTTTTGATGAACTGAGTTTCCCCTTTGAAGTTATCTTATTGGATTGAGTCTTTTATGAGAACACTTGATGTATGTCTTGCCGTGTTTATCTGTGGTGACAATGGGATATCATGTGCCTCTTGATGTATGATTTGGTGACCAACTTGCAGATTCCGCCCATGAACCTATGCATAGGGGTTGGCACATGTTCTTGACTCTCCGGTAGAAACTTTGGGGCACTCTTTGAAGTACTTTTATGTTGGTTGGATGAATCTGAGATTGTGTGATGCATATCGTATAATCATGCCCACGGATACTTGAGGTGATAATGGACTATCTAGGTGACATTAGGGTTTTGGTTGATTTGTGTCTTAAGGTGTTATTCTAGTATGAACTCTTTTATAGATCGATCCGAAAGAATAACTTTGAGGTGGTTTCGTACCCTACCATAATCTCTACGTTTGTTCTCCGCTATTAGTGGCTTTGGAGTGACTCTTTGTTGCATGTTGAGGGATTGTTATATGATCTATCTATGTTATTATTGTTGAGAGAACTTGCACTAGTGAAAGTATGAACCCTAGGCCTTGTTTCCTATCATTGCAATACCGTTTGTGCTCACTTTTATCGCTCGTTACCTCGCTGTTTTTATTATTAAGATTACAAAAACCTATATCTACCATCCATTTTGCACTTGTATCTCCATCTCTTCGCCGAACTAGTGCACCTATACAATTTACATTGTATTGGGTGTGTTGGGGACACAAGGGACTCTTTGTTATTTGGTTGCAGGGTTGTTTGAGAGAGACCATCTTCATCCTACGCCTCCTACAGATTGATAAACCTTAGGTCATCCACTTGAGGGAAATTTGCTACTGTCCTACAAACCTGTGCACTTGCAAGCCCAACAACGTCTACAAGAAGAAGGTTGTGTAGTAGACATCAGCCGTCCACTCAATTAGTTCCACAGCGCACACCCCCCCTAGCCAACCAGAGAACGCCACGTGGCTCATCGCCCCGTCACTAGCATATTTTCTGTTTTTAAACAGAATATTTTCCGTTTTAGAAATTCAACATCCCCTAGAATATTTAATGTTTTTAAGTAATTCTTTTTTCATTAGGGTTAAAAAATTATGAAGTTTCTGTAGATGCAAACTTTGACCATGTTTGGAAATTTTAAGTTTGAATTTGCTCAAATTTGTTTAAATCACTATTTTGGCTATAACTTGAGTTTAGAATAGCTTTTTAGTTAATTCTTTTTGCTAGTGATCACTTGACCTTTTGTCTAACCGGTAGGATTTTGCAAATTAGTTTTGTTTAATTTAAATTTGGTTTGAATCAAAAATAGAACTGTTTGATATAGAAAATAGATTAGTTAATAACTCAGTGAATTTTAATTAGGTTTAACTAATTCCTTTTACAGCTTTTAACTTGTTGTAGTATGTTTCTGTTAGACAACATTAGCTGGTTTTTAGAATTAATTAAATAGGTCTTTGTTACCGTTATTTCTTTAAACTTGTTTAGGTTATATCTAGAGTTTTATATTAGATTTTTAATTATTTCTTTTTGCTAGTAAAACTTTATGAAAAATAATTTCTATCTACTTAGTTGTTTTAGATTTCATTTTCTGTTAAAAACTTTTATTAGGATAGAAAGTAATTTTTTGTGGAGTAGTATAGCACTATAGTTTTCTTTTGTGTGATTTGGAGTCTCTTATTTGTTTTTGTTTTTGTTTTTCTTTGATTTTTTAAAGATTGGTTTACTATTAGCTTTACTTGCTGTTATACTTTTGTTATTTGGGTGAATTGCTTATTTGTGTGTTAATGTTTGTTTTTGTTATACTATCCCGAGTGCGAAGCCTACTATTACGAGTCGTTAGTGTTTCAAGATCATCAGGAAGGCAAGTCACTTTGATCATTGATGACCCACAAGTATAGGGGATCTATCGTAGTCCTTTCGATAAGTAAGAATGTATAACGCAACAAGGAGCAGAAGGAAATGACAAGCGGTTTTCAGTAAGGTTTTCTCTGCAAGCACTGAAATTGTAGGTAACAGATAGTTTTGTGATACGATAAATTGTAATGAGTAACAAGCAATGAAAGTAAATAAAGTGCAGCAAGGTGGCCCAATCCTTTTTGTAACAAAGGACAGGCCTGGACAATTTCTTATAATGAGAAAAGAGCTCCCGAGGACACATGGAAATTATCGTCAAGCTAGTTTTCATCACGCTCATATGATTCGCGTTCGGTACTTTGATAATTTGATATGTGGGTGGATTGGTGCTTGGGTACTTCCCTTACTTGGACAAGCATCCCACTTATGATTAACCCCTATTGCAAGCATCCGCAACTACAAAAGAAGTATTAAGGTAAACCTAACCACAACATTAGACATATGGATCCGAATCAGCCCCTTACGAAGCAACGCATAAACTAGGGTTTAAGCTTTTGTCACTCTAGCAACCCATCATCTACTTATTACTTCCCAATGCCTTCCTCTAGGCCCAAATAATGGTGAAGTGTCATGTAGTCGACGTTCACATAACACCACTAGAGGAAAATCAACATACATCTCATCAAAATATCGAACAAATACCAAATTCACATGACTACTAATAGCAAGACTTCACCCATGTCCTCAGGAACAAATGTAACTACTCACAAAGCATATTAATGTTCATAATTAGAGGAGTAATAATATGCATTAAGGATCTGAACATATGATCTTCCACCAAGTAAACCAATTAGCATCAACTACAAGGAGTAATCAACACTACTAGCAACCCACATGTACCAATTTGTGGTTTTGATACAAGATTGGATACAAGATATGAACTAGGGTTTTGAGAGGAGATGGTGCAGGTGAAGATGTTGATGGAGATTGACCCCCTCCTAATGAGAGGACCGGAGGGCCACCAGGGGGCCCAGGAGACAGGGGCGCGCCAAGTAGGGGTGGGCGCGCCCCCACCCTCCTGGCCAAGGTGTGGCCCCCCTTTGGTGTTTCTTTCGCTCAATAATTCTTATTAATTCCAAAAATAAGTTCTGTGGAGTTTCAGGATTTTTGGAGCTGTGCAGAATAGGTTTCCAATGTTTTCTCCTTTTCCAGCTAGAATTCCAGCTGCCGGCATTCCCCCTCTTCATGGTAAACCTTGTAAAATAAGAGAGAATAGCTATAAGTATTGATATATAATGTGTAATAACAGCCCATAATGCAATAAATATTGATATAAAAGCATGATGCAAAATGGACGTATCAACTCCCCCAAGCTTAGACCTTGCTTGTCCTCAAGCGGAAGCCGATATCGAAAAATATGCCCACATGTTTAGAGATAGAGGTGTCGATAAAAATAAAATACAGACATGAGGGCATCATGATGATTCTTATAACAGCAACATATATAGATTTTGTCATATGATTTCTTATGCTTAAGTAACGATCAATTCACAATGTCAAGTATGGTTCAGAAACTTCGTTGGGAACTAACAAACTATAATCTCAGTCATTGAAGCAATTGCAATTTATCATAACATCAGAAAGAGTCAAGAATAGAGCTTTCCAGCAAGCCCACATACTCAACTATCATGTAGTCTTCTACAATTGCTAACACTCACGCAGTACTTGTGGTTATGGAGTTTCAGCCGGACACTAAGAAAGATAGGGGCTTATTGTGTTGCCTCCCAACGTATTCACCTTTAGGTGATGTCAGCAATAATAGTTCATGCTAACTTACATCCAATTGGATATATATATATCAAGATCTTTCAAACACGAGGAGCTTGACAAAGGATAAAATGAAAAAGGGAAAGGTGAAGATCACCTTGACTCAAGCATAAAGTAAAAACATAAAGTAAAAGATAGGCCCTTCGCAGAGGGAAGCAGAGGTTGTCATGTGCTTTTAGGGTTGGATCCACAAAATCTTAATGCAAAAGAACGTCACTTTATATTGCCACTTGTATGTGGACCTTTATTATGCAGTCTGTCGCTTTTATTGCTTCCACAACAAGATCGTATAAAGCTTATTTTCTCTGCACCAATAAGTCGTACATATTTAGAGAGCAATTTTTATTGCCTGCAGCACGACAACTTACTTGAAGGATCTCACTCAATCCATAGGTAGGTATGGTGGACTCTCATGGCAAAACTGGGTTTAAGGATATTTGGAAGCACAAGTAGTATCTCTACTTGGTGCAAGGAATTTGGCTAGCATGAGGGGGAAAGGCAAGCTCAACATGTTTGGAAGGTCAATGACAATATACTTTAACTGAGATGTGAGAAAACATAAACCATTACGTTGTCTTCCTTGTCCAACATCAACTCTTTTAGCATGTCATACTTAATGAGTGCTCCCAATCATAAAGGATGTCCAAGATAATATATTTGTATGTGAGACCTCTCTTTCCTTATTACTTCCTATTAATTGCAACAATGACCAAAACTACGTTTGTCAACTCTCAACAACTTTTATGCCTGATACTTTCTATGTGTGAAGTCATTACTATCCATAAGATCAAGATGAGCTCTTTTATTCTTTTTATTCTTTCTACTTTCTACTTTCTCAAGAGCATAGCAAAAGCCAAGCCCTTGACTCAACACTAATCTTTATTATAGATAGCTCACGGACTCGATTACAAAAACAGATCACAAAGCAAAACTCAAAACTACATGATATCAAGATACTACTAAAAGGATCGAACTAAATAAAACGGTAAAGATAGGAGTGTGATGGTGATACGATACCGGGGCACCTCCCCCAAGCTTGGCAGTTGCCAAGGGGAGTGCACATACCCATGTGATTATGTCCCCGGAGGTGATGGAGGTGGTGATGATGATGGTGGCTAATCGCACATCGAGCATAAAAGCTCCTCCAACTTGCAGATAATACCCTTGAGTCCGGCAATATGATCCTTCAACAAAATATTCTCCTGTGTGAGATACTTATTCTGTATGCGAGCTAACTCAATCATCTTGAAAGCTCCAATCTCAGTTGGTGTAAAGAGGTTAGGTAAGGGTTGAGGGATGTCTTCTTCTTTCACCGCCGAAACTTGAACCTCCATGGCCTTCTTGATCCCTTCATCCTTGTTGATCTCTTCCGGTTCTTCTCTTTTCAGCTCTATCTTCAATAGCCAAGCATCCTTGTCTTCATTGTTGAAGGAGGGCAACGTCATGGTGCTCTAGATCTATAACAGAAACAACTCGAAATGAAAACAGAGGATATTTGCGTGATACGGTGGTCAAAGCCTTCGGGACATTATATAATGATTTTTTACCTACCAAAATACGTAACTGAAAGTGCAACTATCCCTAGGTGGTTTTGGTAATTCCTAACAACATATAGCTCATTGAGCTAACATTATTCCAAGATAAATATTTCAGGAAAAGCTCAATAAATGGCATGGCATGGATGTGAAAAGTGGATCCCTCAAAATACTAAGGATAAAAGGATTTGCTCAAGCTCAAAGCTCAAGACTCTACATTTTATATTTTAGTGATCCAAGATCACATTGAGTCTATAGGAAAAGCCAATAGTATCAAGGAGGGATGAGGTGTTGCTTAATGAGGTTCTTGCTTCATAGTGCTTAGTGATATGCTCCAAAACCCTCAACTGCTTTCCCACATCAACATATGACCTAAACCCAAAAGTCAAACTCAACCCCACCGATTCTTTCCATCCGGCGCCACCGAGTTCAGATCTCATAGCCACTGCCACAAACCCTAGGCAAATCGGTGTCACCGATAGGGATCTCGGTCTCACTGAGATGGGATTGTAATCTCTCTGTTTCCCTTCGTAATGTTTTGGTACCACCGAGATGAGCGATCGGTCCCACCGAGATTGCAATGTAAACTCTCTGTTTCCCTTTCGTAACATTTTGGTCCCACCAAAATGAGTGAACTGGTCCCACCATGTTTACCTGACCAACACTTTGGTTAGCTTATTACCAAAATCGGTCTTACCGAGTTTGTGTAATCGGTCTCACTGAGATTACGTTATGCCCTAACCCTAACCATATCGGTCCTACCGAGTTGCATGTCGGTCACACCGAAAATCCTAACGGTCACTAGGTTTGCTGAATCGGTCAGACCGAGTTTCTCAATTTGGTCCCACCGAGATTGGTAAATTGTGTGTAACGGTTAGTTTTTGTGTGGAGGCTATATATACCCCTCCACCTCCTCTTCATTCGTGGAGAGAGCCGTCAGAACGAACCTACACTTCCAACTTACATTTTCTGAGAAAGAACCATCTACTCATGTGTTGAGACCAAGATATTCCATTCCTACCATATGAATCTTGATCTCTAGCCTTCCCCAAGTTGCTTTCCACTCAAATCTTCTTTCCACCAAATCCAAATCCTGTGAGAGAGAGTTGAGTGTTGGGGAGACTATCATTTGAAGCACAAGAGCAAGGAGTTCATCATCAACACACCATTTGTTACTTCTTGGAGAGTGGTGTCTCCTAGATTGGCTAGGTGTCACTTGGGAGCCTCCGACAAGATTGTGGAGTTGAACCAAGGAGTTTGTAAGGGCAAGGAGATCGCCTACTTCGTGAAGATCTACCACTAGTGAGGCAAGTCCTTCGTGGGCGACGACCATGGTGGGATATACAAGGTTGCTTCTTTGTGGACCCTTCTTGGGTGGAGCCCTCCATGGACTCGCGCAGCCGTTACCCTTCGTGGGTTGAAGTCTCCATCAACGTGGATGTACGATAGCACCACCTATCGGAACCACGACAAAAACATACGTGTCTCCAATTGCGTTTGAATTCTCCACACCCTTCCATTTACATTCTTGAAAGTTGCATGCTTTATTTTTTGCTGCTCATATACTCTTTGCATGCTTGCTTGAATTGTGTTAAGATTGCTTGACTTGTGGTAAGTTTGCTAAAATCTACCAAAGACTAAAATTGGGCAAAGGTTAAGTTTTTATTTGGTCAAGTAGTCTAATCACTCGCCCTCTAGACATACTTCCAATCCTACAAGTGGTATCAGAGCTTTGGTCTCCATTTGCTTTGATCTCCATAGCTTTTGGTGGTCATAGCCTTGGTTTCGCAACCTAGGAGAGTATGGCATCTAGCGAGGGAAACTACCACCGTAGAGGTCCTTACTTTGATGGTACTAATTTTGCTAGTTGGAAACATAAGATGAAAATGCATATCCTTGGACATAACCCCACCGTTTGGGCTATTGTGTGTATTGGCTCGCAAGGTGAATTCTTTGATGGGAGAGAACCGAACCGTGAAGCTAGTGCAGATGAGTTGAAGATGCTGCATTACAACGCTCAAGCTTGTGATATCCTCTTCAACGGATTGTGCCCCGAAGAATTTAACAAAATCAGCCGTCTTGAGAATGCAAAGGAAATTCGGGATACTTTGATTGATATGCACGAAGGTACCGACTCCGTCAAAGAATCCAAGTTGGATGTGCTTCAAAGTCAACTTGACAAGTTCAAGATGAAGGATGGTGAAGGCGTCGCTAAAATGTACTCTAGGCTTGCTCTCATTACAAATGAGATTGTCGGCTTAGGAAGTGAAGAGATGACCGACAAATTCATCATCAAGAAGATCCTAAGAGCATTGGATGGAAAATATGATACCGTGTGCACATTGATCCAAATGATGCCCAATTACAAGAATCTCAAGCCAACGGAGGTCATTGGAAGAATTGTTGCTCATGAGATGTCACTCAAGGATAAGGAGGAGCTGCACAACAAGTCAAGTGGTGCTTACAAAGCCTCATGTGAAGCTCCCACATCATCAAGTGAGAAACAAACCTTCAATGAAGAATTGAGCCTACTGCTGAAGAACTTCAACAAGTTCTACAAGAGTAGAAGCAAGGAAAGAAGCTCCAAGTCAAGGTCCTACAATGACAAAAGATCTTCTAGTCGAGAGCGCAATTGCTAAAATTGTGGAAGACCCGGACACTACTCCAATGAGTGTACGGCTCCCAACAAAAGAAGAGAAGAATCACCTAAAAGGAGAAGTAGAAGAGAAGAATCACCACCAAGAGAGAGAAGGAGTAGAGATGACCGTTATGAACGAAGAAAATCCCGGAGAAGCAAGGATTCGGAAAGGAAGGACAAGTCATCAAGGAGCTACACAAAACAAAGACATCAAGCTCATGTTGGTGAATGGGTATCCGGTTCCGACTCCGACAATCACTCCGAGAGAAGGTATCACTCCGACTCCGAACATACTCAAGATGAAGGTGTTGTCGGTCCAGCACTTGTGTCAACCAACTCCTACGACATATTTGATTCACCAAATGAGGGACTTGGAAGATGCTTCATGGCTAAAGGCCCAAAAGTAACACACCCTGAGTATGTTGATTTCAATAGTGATGAAGATGACTTGCTAGGTGATGATGATTTACTTGTTGACAACACTAGTGATGAATACTATGATGAAACGTCAATTAATCATGCCAATCAAGATAAAACGAATGATGATGATAAGGAGAAGATTGAGCTTCTAACTAAAGAACTAAACACTCTTAAGTTAGCTCATGAAACTATCTTAGGGGATCATCGAGAACTTTGAAGGACTCATGAGAAGTTACGCTTTGAAAAGCTCAACCTTGAGCAAGAGCATGAGTTCTTAAAGGCAATCAATGATGATCTTCGCAAGAAAAGTTCTTCTTACATTGCCAAGCCTTTACTCTTATCTACTTACATGCCTCAAGTCAAGTCTAATAACAAGAACAAGAAGGATTCTTCCTCTAGTAGTAAAAATAATCATGTTAAATCCAATGTTGTTGCTTCTAGTAGTTCTCTTGATTCCACTAATGATTCTCTTAGACAAGTTACACTTGAGCAAGAAAATGGCTTATTGAAGGGAATTATAGAGAAATGTGTTTACAAGAGCCTTGCCAGAAGTAAGCAATTCGAAGAAATTGTGCGCAAGCAAGGAAGGCACTAGAAGAACCAAGGTGTTGGTTTTGAACGAAAGTTCAATGCCAATGGAGTTGAGTGGGAAGAAGATCAATACCCCAATACGAAGTTTGTTCCTCAACAAGAGAAGTATGATCCTACTTCCTTCAAAGGGACACAAGCTCAAGATGATATTCCACCACAAGACCACAAGCAAAAAGGCAAGGATGAGCTTCAAGAGGAGATTGATGCATTTGAAGAATCTCCCAAGGCCTTGGTCAAGTGGGTTCCCAAGACTACGTCAAGATCTACTTCATCAAGTACGACTACAATCCCAAGGATTCCCATCAAGATGGTGTGGATCCCGAAGAAGAAGAACTAGAGAGTTCTTGAGCGTGACTCCCGCCAACATACTTCACTCATATCATTTTGGCAAGGACAAGTGCAATCAACTTCCACATCTTGCACTAGTTCATGGAGTCTCAAACCCTCTTGTTGGTAAGACAAGGGACAAGATAACCTAAGGCTTTCATAGACATCATTTTGTGTGTGCATCACTCTATGTCTATGGATATCCTTGTTTGTTCCTTGTGGGACTAACCCGAGTAGGTATTGAAAGTGCAACTCACTCCAAAGGATTGCTCCAAAAGATCTACATCAACTTTAAGCATCCACATCTTCAACACCTACATGAAGTCATCATCGACAAAACCCAAGGTTATTTCATCCCTCTAAAAGGGGATCTCACATCTAGGGGGAGCTTTACTCTAAGAATTGATTTAAAGCAACTCTAATGGTGTGAACACATCAATGCATTATGTAAAAGTGGTAACCCCACTTGAGCTTAAACGATGAGTATGACCTATGATCAAATGTTCTCATTTGACTCCTAAGTCAATATACTTATATATAGATGACCTAGTCATCACCAATTTCTTGTTAGATGCTAGAATGGTTGTGCATGCTTTGCCACATATTTCATTTGTCATTTTATTGTGTGAGCATGTTGGTTGCATAATTTACTCATTCGAGGACATCCACTTGTTGCTTTCATTGTTTGGTTTCTTCTTCTTTTGCTAAGTGAATGGACAAGAATGCCTAAGAACCTACTCTAGCTATCTATGCTTTTCTTGTGTCAAACTCTATTCATGCTACATCACAAAATTTGATCAAGTCAGATTCGAACCACTCTGTGTGCGGAGCACTCAGAGTCCCCGATTCGTCATGGACTTAAACTTTCAAAACTTCTTTGTGTGTTTCGGTCTGACCGATTCTTCCATTTCATTCATTGAGGGAGTCTTGGAATAGGGGGTATCCGACAGCCGGACTATATACATCGTCCGGACTATCGAAGCGTGAAGATACAAGACTCAAGACTTCGACCCGTGTCCGGATGGGACTCTCCTTTGCGTGGAAGACAAGCTTGGCGATCCGGATATTGTATTTCCTTCCTTGTAACCGACTCCATGTAAACCCTAGCCCTCTCCGGTGTCTATATAAACCGGAGAGGATGGTCCTTAGAAGGCCGATCACAATTACAATCATACCATCATAGGCTAGCTCTTAGGGTTTAGCCTCTACGATCTCGTGGTAGATCTACTCTTGCATTACTCATATCTTCAATATTAATCAAGCAGGAAGTAGGGTTTTACCTCCATCAAGAGGGCCCGAACATGGGTAAACATTGTGTCCCTTGCTTCCTGTTACCATCAGCCTAAGACGCACAGATCGGGACCCCCTACTCGAGATCCGCCGGTTTTGACACCGACATTGGTGCTTTCATTGAGAGTTCCTCTATGTCGTCGCTTCAAGGCTTGATGGCGTCTTCAATCGTTAACAACGCGGTCCAGGGTGAGAGTTTTCTCCCGGGACAGATCTTTGTGTTAGGCGGCTTCGCACTGCGGGCCAATTCGCTTGGCCATCTCGAGCAGATCGACAACTACGCCCCTGGCCACCAGATCAGGTTCGGAAACTTGAACTATACGGCGGATATTCGCGGAGAATTGATCTTCGACGGATTTGGCCCTGTGCCGGGAGCGTCGGACAGTCATGACGGGCACGACCTAGACCTGTTGTTGGACAATGCTCGGAACGTCATCCCTGCAATAGCCCCAGATCTAAATCCGGAACGGGTTGCGTTGCCCAAGGACGGAGGGCTAGACCCTGCCCCGTAGGCCGCATACTCATCGGTGTTGGAGTCGAACAAAGGTCTCACCTCTGTGGAGACCTGTAACCCCGGACCCCCGGACTCGTACCCGTTCGTTGGTTCCGGTCCGCACACCCTCGAGCCAGCCAAGCCAGGTTGGGCTCCGGTAATGGAGTTTACAGTTGCGGACATCTTTCAACACTCGCCCTTTGGCGACATGCTGAACTCATTAAAGTCTCTCTCTCTGTCAAGAGACTCTAGGCCGAACTATGTCCGGCTTGAGTGGGAAGCAGGCGACGAAGGAATTCGCTACCCACCACCACCCACTTGATTGCCACGATCGATGAATTAACCGACGTCCTTGACTTCGACTCCGAAGACATCGACGGTATGGACGACGATGCAGGAGAAGCTCCAGAATCTTTGGGGCGCCGGATTACTACCTTGTCACACGATATATACATGGTGGATACGGCCAAGAAGGACGACAGCGATAATCCGGACGATAAAACACCCGGACAAAAGCCAAAACGGCGGCACAGACGCCACTCAAAGTCCAGCAATAGTAAAAACTGCGACAAGAGCGCAATAAGGGCTGACATACCAGAAGGCAGTAATGACCACATGGACCCAACGATGGAGCAGGACGAGCCAGGTCATGCCAAACCAAGTTCGGAGCAAATATCCGATCACAATGATACAGAGGGATGAGCTCATGGAACCGCCCCAGAATAGGAACACAGTCCGGACGACGATGCATTCATCATCCCGGACGAACGAGTGGAACGAGATAACCTCCATCGAAAGCTTTTGGCCACAACAAGAAATCTAAAGAAGCCGAAACAACGGCTTAAGGCCGCACACGAAAAGCTTAGTAGCAGATGGAATAAAGTACTAGACACTGAAGAAAGATATGGCGACGATCACCATACCAAAAGCTATCCAAAGCGCAAGCTACTGCCAGAATTCCACGACGAGGCCGCTCCACCAAAGAATAATACAACCAGGAGACCAGACGTACCACGTCACAACCACAGCAGAGCGGCTACTGACACCGCGCACGATCCACGTGAGAAGCTAGATAAGAAGGCCGGTGCATCCAGGTCCATCTACGGATCTAAAGGACACACCCCGGCGAGGGACTATGCTCACCCAAACGCTAATACAAGCCAAATACCAATTCGGAATAAACTCCGGACACAACAACAGCAGACTACATGCCACGGCACGCCCAGATACAGAGGGGCTGCACACCCCCTGTGCTTCACCAAAGAAGTACTGGACCATGAATTCCCACAAGGTTTCAAACCTATGAACATAGAGGCATATGACGGAACGACAGACCCAGGGGTCTGGATCGAGGATTTTATCCTGCATATTAACATGGCTCATGGGGATGATCTCCACGCCATCAAATACCTTCCCCTCAAGCTGAAGGGACCAGCCCGACACTGGTTGAAAAGCCTCCCTGAAAACTCAATTGGGAGTTGGGAGGAACTAGAAGACGCTTTCAGGGCCAATTTTCAAGGGACTTATGTCCGGCCTCCAGATGCAGACGATCTAAGTCACATAATCCAACAGCCCAGAGAATCCGCCCGCAAGCTTTGGAACAGATTCCTCACTAAGAAGAATCAAATTGTCGATTGTCCGAATGCCGAAGCCTTATCAACATTCAAACACAGCATCCGCAACGAATGGCTCACCAGACACCTCGGCCAAGAAAAGCCAAGGACAATGGCAGCCTTAACAAGCCTTATGACCCGCTTTTGCGTAGGTGAAGATAGTTGGCTAGCCCGTAAAGGCACCAGCGACTCCAGCACGTCCGAAATAAGGGATGGCAACGGGAAGCCAAGGCGTAATAAACACAAACGCCAAAGCAAGGAAGGGAGCCCAGATAACACAACGGTCAATGCCGGATTCAGGGGCTCTCAGCAAAAGAAGCCATTTAAAGGCAGTAAAGAGGGACCGTCCGGTCTAAACAAAGTCCTGGACAGACTATGCCAAATTCATGGTACCCCGGAAAAACCTGCGAACCACACCCATAGAGAGTGCTGGGTCTTCAAGCAGGCCGGCAAACTAAATGCCGAACACAAAGGGAGGGAAACACCAAGTGAAGACGAGGACGAACCTCGCCAGCCGAACACTGGGGGACACAAAAAATTCCCACCAGAGGTTAAAACAGTAAACATGATCCACGCAACTCACACATTCACGAGAAGGCAAGAACGCGCGCTCGAAGACACGCATGATGTAGAACCTATCGTACCCACATCTGACTACTGGATGTCTCGTCCGATCACTTTTGATCACATGGACGGCCGAACTAGTATTCAGCGCGAAGGATCATAGGCCTTGGTGCTTGACACAATAATCGATGGATACCGTCTCACCCGTGTCCTCATGGACGGTGGCAGTAGTCTCAATTTAATACACGAGGACACTGTCCGCGGGATGGGGATAAACCTATCCAGAATTAGCCAAAGCAACACCACCTTTGAAGGGGTGATATTAGGCATTGAAGCCTATGGCAGGGGCTCCGTCGTACTGAGGGTAACATTTGGCCCCCCCCCCAGGCAACTCTAGAAGTGAAGAACTACTCTTCATTGTTGCACCCTTCCAAAGCGGCTATAATGCACTGCTTGGAACACTGGCCTTTGCCCGCTTCAATGCATTGCTGCATTATGGCTACCTTACACTCAAGATGCCTGGTCCATGTGGTGTCATCACCGTTAGCAGAATCACAGAGCGCTCTTCACGTGCAAAGGAACACGCGACAGCCCTGGCGACCGGACTATAAGCGGCCTCTAATACTATAAAACATGACTGGTCATTAAGACCACATACACGGTTAGACGAGTTCGATAGCCCGGATAAAGTTCAACCGGACACCGTTTATGTAATCCCGTAGTGGAAACCAGGGGCTATAAATATTTAATGTAGCCCCAAAACTTGGCTCAACCTTATTGGCAGGCCATCATCTTACACTTTTACTATCTATCGCATACTTACGTTGTATTATCCTATGAGTTTTCCTTTTTTTCCATAGACAACGTTCGTGCGATACCCTTCCAGGATATGGCACAACGGAGACAAAGGCGTAGACGTGCAGTAGGGCCCCGTTCAACAGGTTTCTTTTTAGATTAAGCCCCTGTGTAAACCTTTCCTATTGCCTCTTGTTGTTTAAACCATCCCATGGGTTCCATACCCACAGAGGATACTGTTGTTATTAGCATTTCGCCATGACAGATTACCACACGTACCTGGAAACACAGGGTTCATATTGAATGGGAATTCTTGATCCCATCTTCTGTTATAAAGTCCGAACACCTTCGGGAGTGTTTGGCATCACGAGTTTGGCCTTATATGCATCAGCTCCGAATCATGTCTTGGGTCAAATGTTGGGTTTGCCCGGCTCCTGGGTTTGCCGCCTTACGTTCCGTTATTATCGGCTAAGGCAGGCCAAAGGAGAACTACTGCGATTGTGCCCTGGTTATTCCAGATGAGCACCTCAGTAGAGAAAGCCAAAAACTGACCATCATGATACAGCGAGAGACTGTTCAACCACTCGAAGACTCACCGGAATCTCTAGGATTCCTTCGCATTAACGAACGCCTATTTTCCGTCCATGTACACACGCGCCCATATTCGGATGCCCGCGAAGGTACCAGGGGCTACGTAGTAGCCCCACCATTATACTCCTGTGGCTAAGCGAAAGTGTTACAGCTATATAGTCCGGTTGCCTAGTTCGACGTGCGATCACCTCCTTAATGGACCAAGAAATTGGATCAAGTGTGATTAAGCATATACTTTTGCGAACACCCCCTCATTGTATGCGTGGGGGCTGAAGCCAACGACTGCTATCTTTCCGACTACTTATACATATAAGAATGGACGTACAGGGGACACAATCATATTTTCAGGCAAAAAATATAAATATAGCCTCATAATCAAAATAAACATTGTTTTTACAACGACTCGACTTATCACTCAAACAAAATAGTCTTCGAGCACTGCGACTCTATTAGGCGAGCACCCTCTGTGACCTACGCCAAGTAGTGCTTGGCCGGATATTGGCCTCCCGCCGGATCCTGGGTCGCTATAATGGTGGCCTCCATATCGTCCAATAGGATTTTACGCGGGAAAGAGCCATCCGTGCACCCTCTATGCACGCCGACCTCCTCATGGCGTCGATCCGAGTCACGGCCCCAAGGAATTGTTGCACCAAACAAAAATAACTGTCTGGCTTGGGCCCCTTCGACCAAAGATGGTCCATTACAGACCGCATTGCAAGCCCGGACAGCCTATGAAGCTCCGCCACAGCAGCCACCTTCTCATTCAACGGCAACGAGCGGTTGGGAGCATTGAACTGCGACCAGAAAAGCTTCTCCACTTCCTTATCACCTTGATCCTCTAAGAACTTGGTAGCGTCAGCTGTACTATTCGTCAAGTCCGCATATGCGTCTGCAGGACTCCAACGTCCAGCTAGGGGAGCATACTTTGGATCCAAAAACTTCGTCCGCAGTAGGTAGGAGCCCCCAGCCACGATTTTGTCGGCCTGTTGGAGCTCCTCCCACATACCTCGGATCTCGGTACGCATCTCCTTGGCGGCATTAAGTGCCTTGTCCAGCTCGGCCGAACTAGCCTTATTCTCCTTTTCAAGGAGCACATATCGGTCGGCGGCATTTTTCAACTCTTCAGCCATTTCGGCTATATTTTCCGCGCTTCAGCGATGAGCAGCCTGTTCGGCTCTCAACTCTTCGGCCGCCTTTAGGGCAGCCGCATTGCTAGCCCGAGCTTGTTCCTTGGCCTGAGCAAGCTCGACCCTTAGGGCCTCCACGGTAGCAGCACCATGTGTTGCGCATACATAGGGCATCAACATTATGCCATTCTTGCATTTTCCCATACAATATAATAAGGGAAGCAGAGTACATACCCTGGGATTCTTCAAGCCGTTTGTTCACCAGCGCGATATCGGCATCAATAGATCCAATCTGCCTTCTCAGTTCGGCAACTTCAACAGACTAGTTGGCCACCGGATCTTTGTATACCTGCGCACATATACAGCGCAGCCATTAATATATGATCCCCCGTTTGCCGCCTATGGAGGGCAACCAGAGTCTCAGGGGCTACTATCCATAGGGAGCACACCTAGTGCGTTCTTCATAACCAAAAAAAATATAGTGCATTTTTCACTGCATACCTCAAAGCCTTTGAGCAGGCTTGTAAATGCCTCATTCAAACCGCTGGTAGCAGATGAAAGCTTCATGAGCACCGTGCTCATTAACGACTGGTGCTCCTCCGAGAGCGCGGCTCGCTCCAGAAAGCTTGTCAGTACGTCCGGCCGGACATCGAACTATGCCGGACCCTTCTCATCGCCCCCCGTGGGAAACAAATGCTCTGGGCTCAGGGTGACTGACGTGTTCGATTCCGGCTTCGGTAGATCCAGACTCCTCCATGACGACACCTCTGTGTTACCCGCTTCATGAGGTGGAGAGGTAGGTGGAGTCTCACTCTCCATCATCTCCGGACGAAGGTCCCCCGAAGACGAACTCTGTTGAGGAGAGCTGCTCGCCGGACTACAAAAGACGAAGTCTTGGTTACGGATCTCGGAGTAACGCCATACCTTCAAATTAATGAATAACTTACGGCTCGGTGGAGGGCTGGCCCGTTGGTGGGCACGACGTAGTAAGGGTGCCCGTCGCGGCAGAGCCCCCTGGTGATACCTTCTTCCCTTGCTTGGGCGTCTCTGCCTCCAAGTCTTCGGGTGCTGCCCTCTTCTTCCCGCATGGGGAGGAGGCTTTAACCTCCCCTTCCCGGCTATCGTCCATAGTAGAGGTAGCGATTCCTCCGGTCTAGATGCATAGTGCGGTTTCACTGCCCTTCCCTTTGCCTTTCCTTGAGGGGATTTTGCTGAGTGCCCGGCCAAGCATCTTTGCAATGGTTGGACCAGGCGAGCCTTCAGGAAGTGGTGCCGGACACCTAATTCTCTCTGCCTTGTTGAGCCATTCCTGGCCACTAAGGGATTTTCAGAATTACAATTATGATAAATATGAATGAAGTGTCCGGCTTTAAGGTCACTTACTTGGGCATCTAGGCGATTGCAGCTTAGGCCCGCATCCTCGATGGTGTTCGAACACTTTACTTGTGGTCCGAAGAATAATTTACACATTCCTTCGAGCTTCAGGCCGAAGAAGTGCTTAATAGTCCGCGGACCCTCCGGATTAAACTCCCACATCCGGAGAGGCCGACATTTGCATGGCAGCGTCCGCCGGATTAGCATCACTTGCATTATGCTGACAAGATTTATGTCTCTCTCTATGAGCCCCCGGATACGATTCTGCAGTTCTGGTACATCGTCAGCAGGCCCATAATTCCGTCCTACGTTGGTCCAAGATGCTAACTATGATGGAGGGCCTGAGCGGAACTCGGGGGTGGCTACCCACTTTGTGCCTCTGGGAGCTGTAACATAAAACCACCTCCATTGCCACACATCGTATACTTCCAGAAAGGAGCCCTCTGGCCATGGGGCATCGACATTCTTGCTTATTACGGCACCTCCGCACTCCGCATGTCACCCCTAGATCATCTTCGCTTCACATTGAAGTTCTTGAGCCATAAGCCGAAGTGTGGGTTGATGTGGAGAAAAGCCTCGCACACAATAATAAACGACGAGATGTGGAGGATGGCGTCTGGAGCCAGATCATGGAAATCCAAGCCGTAGTAGAACATGATCCCCCTCACAAAGGGGTCGAGGGTGAGGCCTAGGCCTCGGAGGAAGTGAGGAACGAATACGACACTCTCATTGGGCTCCGGCGTGGGGATAACTTGCCCTGGAACAGGAAGCCTGTGCTGGATATCGGCGGTCAAGTATCCGACCTCCCTAAGCTTAGTAATATCCTCCTCTTGGATCGAGGAGGCCACCCACCGGCCTTTTGCGTCGGATCCGGACATACTGGAGGATCTGGGGTGTTGGGGCTTAGGTTTTGAGTACTGGAGCTCGAGGTGCGAGAAGGAGCAGGAGAGGTGGAAAAGAGGTGTAGGCCTTGGCCCCTTTATAAAGGGGATGAATATCAAGAGTCCTCAGCGTGACCACTTGAGACTTATCTAAAAAACATGGAGTCATACCAACGGTCGCCGTGGGGTCACACACGCCCATATTGATGAAAGATCCCGTAATAAGAGGAACACGAGCTATGCTTGGCAGGACGTGCCGATAAAACCGCCTTGCGACGTGAGTCGAGGTGGAGCAGGAAACGTCGGCTCGTGTTGGACCAGACCACGATGTAGGAGCACGACGTACAAAGATTGCCAGCAGAACGAATTTATGCTATGTTCCCTACAATGGTGTATGAAGGTCATCTTGCAGATTCGGACACGGTCTACGTGTTCGATAAATAACCTTGGAATATTCGGAGAAGGAACCCGCCTTGCAATGCCGAAGACAAGACTGCGCACCGGACTCATCGTCATTGAAGCCTGGTTCAGGGGTTACTGAGGGAGTCCTGGATTAGGGGGTATCCGGACAACCGGACTATATACATCATCCGGTCTATCGAAGCATGAAGATACAAGACTCAAGACTTCGGCCCGTGTCCGGATGGGACTCTCCTTTGCGTGGAAGACAAGCTTGGCGATCCAGATATTGTATTTCCTTCCTTGTAACCGACTCCCTGTAAACCCTAGCCCTCTCCGGTGTCTATATAAACCGGAGAGGATGGTCCTTAGAAGGCCGATCACAATTACAATCATACCATCATAGGCTAGCTCTTAGGGTTTAGCCTCTACGATCTCGTGGTAGATCTACTCTTGTGTTACTCATATCTTCAATATTAATCAAGCAGGAAGTAGGGTTTTACCTCCATCGAGAGGGCCTGAACCTGGGTAAACATTGTGTCCCTTGCTTCCTGTTACCATCAGCCTAAGACGCACAGATCGGGACCCCCTACCCGAGATCTGCCGGTTTTGAAACCGACAGTCATACCGAGATCACTAAGTCAATCTAGGTTTTCAATCTCGATGCAACCGATTTGAACTTTTCGGTCACACTGAGTTGCAGTAACTGCTTGCAGTATTGCATCTCGGTGCCACCGAGTTGTTCCACTCGGTCACACCGACAGGGTCGGGCTATATACACCCACAGGCAAAACTTTGGAAATTTTCTCCAAACTCTTTCGCCCGCGCTCAGCCCGCTCTGCCTCCAGGGTCTCCAGGTCGTCCTCCTCGTCGCCAGCTGCCTCCTGTCTTTGGTCTCCGCCACCGTCAATGGGAATCTTCTCCGCCGTTGCCACCGTAGCGAGTCCTTCACCGAACTAGGGTATGGGCTTGATCTTTGTGCTATCCCTATCTGATTCCTAGCACATTGTGTTCGCCATGAATCTTGCCACGATAGAAACTATCTTATCTAGTCAAAACACTCCGTAGATTAGGTTTGGATTGACAATTTAGGATTAGGTTTCCGCCGAAACCATCTCAGACCCACCGAGTTGTAGAAATCGGTTCCACCGATTTGGCCAAGGCCATTGCACATGTGATTCCAGGCCTGACCGAGAATTGCAAATCGGTGTGATCGAGTTCAGAACTTTGTGGAACCCTAGCAGTCTCGGTGCCACCGAACTATGACTCGGTCTGACCGAGTTCACTAGTTTACGTTCCCAAAGCTGCTTCCGTATCACCGAGTTTACAAATCGGTAGATCCGAAATGCTTTCTATGGAAAACTAAAACTAAGTTTTTAATCCATTCTTTTGCAAAAACCTTAGTATTTTGTGATGCTCATCCCCTCTATCTCATCTATATCTATTCATAGGGTCAGCTGTCAGTGTTTGCAATATGCCTGATCAACGTGACAGCCAGAACAGGGAAGAGGAGCAGGTTCACATGAGTGAGGACACTAGTCCCTCCAGTTCCCCAGATGATGGCAGCAAGAGCACCCCAAGCAACTTACCCAAAGCTGCCACCAGGGCCAGAAAGAAGAGAACCTCAGACTCTGAGGATGAAGATTATGTGGTAGAAGAGGATGAAGCCACTTCCAGAAAGGTGCTCAAGAAGGAATATGGCACAGTTGCAACCACTAAGCCTGGACCGAACAGAAAAATTCCAGACAAAAGGACTCCTATGCTGAAGGTCAGAGGATCCACTAAAGAAACTGAGAAATCTGATCGCAAAGAGCCAGAAGTGACTGAGAAGAAGAGGAAGGAAAGGGTCAAGAACACCATGGCCAGGGTTGTTGGAAAGCCTTCCATGATGGAAGAGGAAGAAGAAGAGGTTATTGCACCAGCACCTAAAGCACAGAAGCTTATGGGTGATGCCATCAGGTTAGGGGATGCTTCCAAGCCCAAGACTGCACCTCAGAGGAATACCAGGAACATATCAGCTGCTGAGAAGAACAAGGCCCCAGTGCCTGAAGTTGTTGCTGAAAAGGAAGATGATGAAGAGCATGTCTTGAGAAAATTGAAGCCTAAAATTCCAGATCATAATGATGCTCATCCTGTAGCTAAGAACATGAAGCTGAGAAAGGATGCAGTAGTCAGACAGTGGAGGTTGACTGATCCTTATGCAGTCAGGAGGAGAACTGTTGTGGACTACAGGTTCCATACAAAGGAACAACAGGATTTCTATGAGACAGTGCTGCTAGACAAGAAGCCAATAGTCTGTGACATGAGATGGGTGGACTGGAAATACATCAAGGAGAATGAAGAACACTATCCTGGTGTGCATGACAGTTTCAAGGGTTGTGGAGTGGATGACTTTGTTGGGCAGAAGCTCACAAAGTGGAATGATGAGCTAATAGTGCAATTCTACTCCACGGCACACTTTTATCCAGCTGGCAGGATAGTATGGATGCCTGAAGGTACTAGGTACCAATCATCAATTGAAGAATGGGCCAATCTGATCAATGCACCTAAGGAGAAAGAGGATGACTTGGATGTCTATGCCAAGAAGAAGATGGATCACAACACTATGGCACATGTGTTCAAGGAGATCCCAGATGCTGCTGTTGAAACACACAAGTTTGGATCAGTACATTATCTTCTGTCAGGATTGCCAACCATCAACTGGATCCTCAGGAACACTCTTTTTCCCAAGTCAGGTGATCACAATATGATCAGAGGCCATGCAATCAATCTGCTACACTTATTTGATGTTCCACAAAAGTTCAAGGTCATGAGCCTCATAGTTGAAACTATCAAGAGGACAGCTGTTGACCAACAGAGAAGTTGTGGGTATGCCCCACAGATCCAGGAGCTGATTAACTCCAAGATGGGCACTGGCACATACTTGTTGGACAAGGAACACATGCCTATCTATCCATATTTTGAGGACAACCAAGTGGTTATGGATGAAGATGAACCATCTTCTGTGCAAGCACAAGCAAAGAAGGAGAAGACAAGGACTGAGAAGGATGCCAAGATGCCAACAATTGATGAGGAATCTGAGTACTTCCTGAAGAGCAAGCAAGATCAGCTTGGCTACTTGATTGAATCCACTCTAAGGATTGAGAAGGGGTTGGCCACCCTAACTCAAAACCAAGATGTAACGCCCCGGATTCGATGCGCGAGGTGTCCTTCAGTTATTCGCTGTCATTGCCATGTCATTTGCTTGCGTGTTGCATTTTTCCATGTCATCATCTGCATTTTATCTGCATGTTTTTCAAAACTTGCATCCGTTCGGGTTCCACCGGTTCTCTCCGTTGTCCGTTCGAAGTCCGGACCTCTCACGCGCGCCCGTCGCCCCTCTCAGACCTTGATTTCGTGTGCGGGTGTTAAACGTTCTCGGAATGGACCGAGTCTTGCCAAGCGGCCTTGGTATACCACCGGTAGACCGCCTGTCAAGTTTCGTGCCATTTGGAGGTCGTTTGGTACTCCAACGGTTAACCGCGTAACCGTAAAGCCCCTCTCTCTTTGCAGCCCAACACCCCTTCCAAGTGGCCCAAAACCCATCTAACTCCCCTCCATGCTCTCGGTCGTTCGATCACGATCGCGTGGCCGAAAACCGTGCTCCATTTGGACTCTCCTAGCTCCCTCTATCTATAAATAGACCCTCCCCTCCATTTTTCGCGGATGAACCCTAGCAATTTCCCCTCGCCGCCGCCGGACGCGTCCGCCCGGCGCCGGACACGTCCGCCCCGCTCGCCCCCGACGAATCCGCGTCCGCCACGTGGCGTCCTCGCGCCCGCCTCGCCGCCGGCCCGCGGAGCCCTTCGCGGGCCCGCACGGGCCCTCGCGCCGCCGCCGCCTGGCCCGGTTCCCGC
>NC_041387.1:442511365-442513326 GCF_002162155.2 Triticum dicoccoides | reverse complement strand
CGCCTCCCCTTGCCGGGATCCGGCCGGATCCGGCGAGATCTGGCCCGGATCCGCCCGTCTCCGGCCATCCCCCTCCTCTCCGGCGAGATTCCGGCGAAGTCCTCGCCGCGGTTGACTTTTTCCCCGGGGTGAGAAAATCTGCTAAGTCCCAGATCTGTGTAATTTTCATGCCATGTTCGACCTGCCATATCTTTGTGCATGTAGCTCCGTTTCATGTGTGTAATATGTCGAATTGTTCTTATCAACGAGTACATCATTTCGTTCCGTTGCATCATATTCATTTGAGGTCATCTTGATGCCTGGATCATTGTTGCAAGAGTGCTTCATGATGTTTTCTGCTGTCTGTTAACAGAACGAGCTCTTTTGTCTTTTTTGCCATGATTGTTGTGTGCATCCTATGAGGTTGATGTCTACATGTGTTTTGAACTATGCCATGTCTTATTTACAGTGGTGCTTACCATGTATTTTTGTGATCAATGTGGTAACTAGCACAAGCATGCAAACTAGGCATCGTGATGTTGCTGATTTTAGTCCCTGTTCTGCTGTTATTTTGATGCCATGTAAACTTGATGCTACAGAGAGGTCCATGCATGTTTTGAGATACTTCAGTAAGGGTGTTTTGAACATGTGGTTATTGTCTATCCATTCATGCCCCTGTTTGCAATTATGGAGTAGCCTAGTATGTCATTTTCGTGCTCTACTTTTGCTTCAAAATGTTTCCTGGCAGATTGTTTACATGTTATTCAATTTTGCCAGCTTGTTGTAGTTGATCCTTGCATGCTATGAACTTGTTCTTGCCTTGGTTTGTTTCATAAACATGTCTTCTTGATGATGCTATGCTTATCTTGTCATGCAATGACTTGTGGTGAGTGAATCAAGCTTGTTAAGTAGTGTACTTGTTGTTGCTGTTTTGCTAGGCTGAATCTGTTATTTCGTGATGCTATGTAAACCTGCTTCTACTAATCATTCTATGCATAATCTGGAGATGCCCACTAAATATGTTTTGTTCTACATGTTATGCTCTATCCATCCATGGCCCTAGTTGCAATTATAGCTTGCTGTAGCTTGTTCATAGCTTGCTCTAAATTTGCTTGATAATGTTGTTGTCAGCCTGTTAACATTAAGTTCAGTTGTTGCCATGTGTTTTGCTAGTGATACATGCACCCTATGGACTTGCTCTTGCCATGCTTAGCTTCACAAACATGTCTTATTACTGTTGGTTGCCTTGCCATGCTATATTTTTCTCTGTGGTGAGTGGTACAAGCTCATCTACATGCCTTTATAATTCTGTTTCTGCCATGTTTGAATCTGTATTATAACTTGCCATGTTTACGTGGGTGCCATCATATTTTCTGATCCTTTTTGGCTTATGGTCAGTAAGGGACTTTTGATCTATGAATTTAGTAGGTTCATGCCATGCCTTTGTTTGCCATGTTTCCACAGGAACAGCTGACCAGGTTAACTCCTATCTTCGCGAGACTGCTATCACCGTTGCTTAAGTTCCGGGACTGTCCGCTTGGTCGCTCCTCTCCGCGCAAGAAAATCTGGCCAAGACAATAGCCAGGGAGAAGCCAGTGAGTACTTTGAATGTACTCGCAAACATTATGAACACAGGCATAATATGACAGTGATGTGCTGAAAATATTATAAGAACATGACGTCAGTCACCAATGATAAATAAAACTCTGATGCGTACGAGCATGTTAAATATGAATATGCAATAACATAGCAATATTAAAATTATGAAATAAATAATAAACATGCCACAGTCGGGCGTCTGAGCGACACCACATAAAGGGCTTTTAAAAGAATTGCCACAGTCGGGCGTCTGAGCGACACCACATACAGGGCTTTAAAAGAAATGCCACAGTCGGGCATCTGAGCGACACCATATACAGGGCTTTAAAAGAAATGCTACAGTCGGGCGTCTGAGCGACACCACATACAGGGCTTTAAAAGAA
>NC_041387.1:442503552-442511163 GCF_002162155.2 Triticum dicoccoides | reverse complement strand
CGGGCATCTGAGCGACACCACATACAGGGCTTTAAAAGAAATTCCACAGTCGGGCGTCTGAGCGACACCACATACAAGGCTTTAAAAGAAATACCACAGTCGGGCGTCTGAGCGACACCACATAAAGGGCTTTAAAAGAAATACCACAGTCGGGCGTCTGAGCGACACCACATACAGGGCTTTACAAGAAACAATCATAGTGAATATCCCGGAGGTAGAACCATCCCAGAGATACTCGATAATAACAATAATAACATGGGTTAGTCAACAATAATAATGGTCATAATTATCACAAGTCACAGGTAGTAATTCCAGTTCTGGTTTAACAGTTTCACCTCCGAAGACCGACACTTGACCCATCCCAGACTGTAGTCCTTAACCATGGACACGGCTATTCGAATAGGTTTTAATCTCTGCAGAGGGTGTACTCTTTACCCACGAGTAACGGATTCCATTAGTCCATCGGGACTAATTCCGTCTACGGTCTTTTTGTTGAAAACACACCTAACTTGCACACACCAGCTTAACTCACCTGTGTCTGGAATCACCCACGACACCTGTCAAGCAAAACTCTAAGTGGGGAGGCTACAACCTCGACGTAACATGGGATCACAAAATTTATACCGCGCACAAGACTGGGGAAGCTACCCCCTTCGGCTACAACCGAAACACCCATGCTCCCGGACCCGGTGGCATGACTACCGGATGCCTCCAGTATCTTCCACCACGGCCTTTCTGTACGGTGTGTGCTAGGAAAGGGGTTGACAACTTACTGAACCGTACCCTACTTATTGTAGAGACGAGTGGTAGTACGAAGCAAGTATGGGGGTTACTGGCACAAGACTCGATCTACGGTCGACTCAGGAGGTTGTAATATTTCCTGCATGATTAGCATAACAATGCATATATCTCAAACAACAGCTGGGCACATCACACGACATACCCCTCATGCCATACCGGTCACGACCGTCTCGACGGAGGGCTAGGGACAAGACCGTGTCTACCCAAGACAGAGGCCTTCCCGGCTTCCCTTCCGGTATGTATGAAAAACGTATAACGGTGATTCCCATTACAAATCATGTTAACTTCATTAGCATAAACTCATTAATATGCACCCATGAATAGGATCACATCCTCACATGAAATGACGCACGCACGTGCCGGGGTGGGGTTGTCACCGAGTCAAACAACACACACAAAAAATTACACCAGGGTTCAGAATGCTTGCCTTCAGGTCATGGAAAAGAAGGGTGCATCCAAAACATCTTGAAATCTTCAAAAATCCTATTTAAAGAATATATAAACATTAACACATGAAAACAAAATAGCACAAAAAGTTGTCTTGAAATTTTTTCAAATAAATCTTAAAATAACTAGACAATATTTGAAAGTGGTAGGAAAAAGAATTAATTCATTTGGAGCTGTATTTAAAGAGATACAGCTGGTCAAAGTTTGGTCAAAAAAATCTGTTATTTAAAATAAAACGGAAAAGAAAAACGTTTCGAAAATACGTACACGTCGAAGGCGCATTCTTGAAATGTTCTTCCACTTATCCAGCATGGACTCAGCCTGAGTCACTGACAGTGGGCCCGCCTGGCCCACTGGTTAGGTTTGACTAGCGCACCTCCCTCCTCTTCCTCCGCCCGAGAGAGGGGGCGGGACTCCGGCGACGCTCGCCGGCGGACGGCGGCACCGTTCAACAACCGGAGGTCACCCGCGGGCTCAGGGAGTCGAGGCGGTTACTCCGGTGGTGGTTTCGTCCACTGGGGTGGACGGAGTTGCCGGTGGCGAGCTCCGCGGCGGATGGTGGTTGCCGGAAAAAGTGAAATATCGCCCGTGGCGAGTCCTGATCAAGATTGAGTAGGGGGACGGGCTCACGGGAGGTTGAGGGGGTTCCTGGTGGAGAGAGTGGAGAGGGGGAGGTCCTGGTGGCGCCGGAATGGCCTGGTTAGTGACGGCGGCTGGAGTTGCCGGAGAGGAAGGAGACGACCCTCTCCCATCGATTGACGGCTAAGGGGGCACGAGTGGGACGGTGTGAGGCTGCCTGCGTGCGAGTTTGAGCTCGGGGCCTCTTTATATAGGCGGTGGAGGTCGGTTTGCGGCGGCCGGGGATAAGCTTGCCGGCGACCGCCGTTCTGTAGCTAGGGCGACGTGGCGGCGACGCACGCTAGAGGACGGAGCTGTGGATGAGCACGCATTGCTCCAGGAGGCAGGTGGCAAGCGCTGGTGGCTTGGGGAGCGCCAACACGACCAGGGCTGCAAGCGTTCGCCAGCTAGCCGCCACGGCCGTCCTGACGGTGGCGCTGTGGGGTGCCAGGTTGGTCGGGGTGGTGTGGCGGTGCAGGGGAACACGGAGTGTTGGCTGGGACCGATCACGGGCCGGATTTGGGTGCGGGGGTGCGACGCGGCGCCTCGGGCGCACGGGTGCCAAAGGCACGCTCTGGGCGCGCCTAGAGCATGCCCGGGACATGCTCGACGAAATGCTAGGGCATCCTAGAGGCTGCGGTTGAGGCTGGCAATTAACAGGACTAGTCTAGGCTTAGCAAGGGGACTGAGGGACATGGTGGATTGGTCAGGGGCTCAAGTTCACCATGAAAACTTGGATTCATGCCAAATCTGGCTGTGCACTCAGAGTGTATGACACAATGCCAAGGGCACCTAGGTAGTTCTTGGAGTGGCCAAAATCTCCAGATTAGTGTCTCTATGGGTGCAACAGAGGGTGGTGAAGTTGGTTTGCAAAAAGGAGAAACTTGTTAGTGCAAGTTTTGCAAAACCACACTTCTGGACAGGGAGTAGATGGCATCATTACATGGACCAATAATGTTCCAAAGAGGGCATGCTCCTGGACTTAGGGGTTTTGCAGGGTTGACTACAAGCATGAGAAAGCACCAGATCATTAGAGTAAGAAATAACAGGGTTGCAGTAGAAAACACAAGTCTGGTCCAGAATGAAAAAGAGGTTGATGCACTCAAATTTTCCAAAGAACATCACTATGTTTTTGCATAAAGTTTGATGGCATGCTACTACTGATATCCCATAATTTTGGTGGAGGCTCTAGGGAAATATTTAATTGGGTTGTAGTGCAAAAATGCCCACTGGACCAGAGAAGAAAAACAGGCACAAAACTCCTAATATGCAATGAAATAGATATATAATTGCACAGAAATGATTTAGAGACCTCACATGATATCTCCAAATTTTGGTTGAATATTTAGTTAAGTTTATCAACTGGTTGAAGTAGAATAAAGAGCTCCAAAACTCAAACAAGTCATTTTAATGATTAAAGCTCAGGGTGAAATAATTTAATATATAAATCTACTGATTTAGAAATTGTTTTAATGAGATGGCATAGAAGTCAAAAAAATTTGGAAAGCTCCACTTGGGAAAAATAAAACTCATTAACGTAAAAAGAAGAGTTTTCTTTCTGAAATCCACAGAAAAGTCCAGAATGCAAAAAAATTTAAACTCCTGGCAAAATTTTAATACCAAAAACTTGGTTAAACTTTTTTGGGGTGTTACAAATACTAACCCCCTTAAGAAAAATCTCGTCCTCGAGATTTGCTAAGGGTTGCAAAACAAAAATACTATTACCAGATCAAAAGAACATTTACACAAGCGGTAAAAAGGAGGCTACAGTGAGAGGGCACTAAGTGGTGAATAACTACAGTGTGGCACTAGTGTTGTGCGGAGAAGTTCCACGCTTAGAAAAACGAGCGATTTCTATGCTGGACATAGTGAATTTAGAATAAATTCTAAATTCAACAATACGCTGGTCGTACCCGAGAGCACAGTGCTCCTTCTAGCTGACAGGTGGGACCGGGGCCCATTGTCAGTCTCTCCTTCTTCCTCTGGCTCTCTCTTCTACCTCTCTCCTGCGCGCTCTCCTGGCTTTCTCCACCGGCGACGACTAGCGCGTAGGGCATCTAGGCCATACTGCGGTAGTGTGCGGCGTGCTTGCTGCCGGTGCAGTGTGCACTCACGTCGCGGGCCAGTGCGCTGTCGGCACTGCTCGCGGATTCGCCTCCGAACACTGGCGATCGGGCGACGAGCGGCGCTGGTGGACCTCGTCCACCATACACCGATCCCGAGCTATAAAACGACCGTGGTGCTCCTACTTCAACTTTGCACCCGGCCTCGCTTCTCTTTCTTCTTCTCCTCGATTCCCGTTCACCGGAGCTCGAGACGAGGCTCCAATGGCGGAGACGGTGCCGGACTGGTACATGATCCTGGTGTGTGGAGGGCTGGCGGCAGTGCTGGGGCTCTCTGTGCTCCTATGCGCGATGATCTATGATGATCGTTGTGATGCTGCCGCTCGGGTGTTGGCTCCGCGGTGGTGGTGATCACGAGGATTAGGCGTAATCCCGAGTGTTTTACTGCTACCGATGTGTTGGAGGTGGATGGTGTCCGGATGACTATCCGCTAATTTCTCCCTTGGATGCATGTGGAGCACTTAGGGGGTGGTTGGGTGAGATGCAACATGGTTGCGTGTATTACAGGTAGTGTAAGAGTCCGAGTGGTTGTGGGTCTGCTGCCGTGGTGCTGCGTGAAATAAAACAAATAAACCATGCAGCGGGGGGAATAAAAGATGCAACAATTTTTGGAAAAAGAAAATCTCATTCCAGGATTTTTCGCGGTTACACAGGCTACTCACGAAGAAAACCACTCACAAACGTAGAAACTAAATACTCGACTTGCCGCACAAATTCGAGGTACCATGCATAAGTTACAACATAATAGTAAATGCTGAAATAACAAATGTAGCAGTGACGTCTAAAATGAGAATGGTAACTGGACAGGGTCTCGAGGAAAAGTCTCTGGTAGTGGAACGCTCTCCTCTTCTATCGGAGGAAGTGGATTGATCAGTCGATGTATGCGTCTCTCCGGATCAGGCCTTAGTGGTCTGCCAATGGCAATCTGAGGATTCAGATCAGTGAGATTCTGGAAATAATCCATCACTCGCTGGTTCAAATGCTCTTGAGCGATGATGTACTGGATGAGGTTGGCTAGTACTGGGTCTCTCTCAATCCGCCCACCGGGGAAAGATGTTACTCCCCCGGGCGTTGCACGGCTCGGGAAGTAATAATATCCTCGCCCGCGGGCATAGGGCACTGCAGATCGAAGACGAGCAATTGCTTCGTTCGCAGCAGCCTCTATGGCCAAACGTGGGGTTGGCATAGATTTCCCCATGAAGGAAACCTTCGTTGGATCTTGGTTGGGGTCTACGGGAGGAATGTGTACTGCTGCCCAATATTCCGAGGTGGAAGGGGTGATTCTCGATTTGAACAGCTCGTACTGGGGTGGCTGGGTAGAACCCATGGTACTGCAGGTAAAGTCCCACAATATTTTGACAAAGCTACCTGGGGTTGCATCTGGGGTTCTCCGATAAATACTAGGGCTCGGCATGGTAAGAAATGGTCGTGGGAGTGGTGCACGAGGTGAGGGTTGCTGAGTAAGGTCACAAGGTGGCCTTCTTATATAGCATCTGGCTGGTTTTATTTACCATGGTGAAAGGTAATAAATCTGCCAGATTAGCTCCAAAGGTCGTGGTCAGTGTCAGAGATACACATATCTCATAAAGAGACGTGTTACTGTGGGTGTCATCGGGTCTGGTTTTGGTAGCTGTGCCCGGAAACGTGCAACTATGCGCTGACAAACTACGCAAGGCTACTATAAAAACAGAGGCACAACGACAGGCTGCGATAATACACAAGATTACATGATTACAAAGCAGGGATACACTGAGACTCGGCACTACTCGTACAGCTTAGTCTACCTCGTTTACGTCTAAACGGGCGTGTCTGGTGGATGTCGAGGCTTCTCCACGTGTCTCACTGCTGGGATTGGTCGGAGATGGCGGAGGAACCGCAGGGTCGGGGTAGCGATGATGACCGTCGCGGGGATTGTTGGCCACAATCCCGTTGGAGGGTGCTCCCAAAAGGTGATGAAGCACTTCTGGGGTCATCAAGACACCTTGGCCGCTGGTTGGAGCTGACCTCAGGGTCTCGATCGGGTGTCCAAACAGGACGACTGGGTTGTCGGCGTCGGACTCGGCTTCCCTGCTTGTCGGGGCTCGGCGAACCAGCTCTCCTCGAGCTGCGATCAGATCAATAGTGATTTGATCAAACAATGCCTCTAGTGCACTTACATAGCGCACTAGGTGCAACAACGCGGGATCCGTCTCGTGATCTCCGTTGGCAACTTGGGGTGGTCTACCATACCCTTCACGCCTGGGGTAGTAGTAGAACGAGCGACAGTTAACTCTGGATGACAACTGCCGGAGTTGAACTATAGCTTCTCGAGCGGCTAGCTGGATGGCTTGTGGCTCGAACGAAGTTGTTCTTCCGGTGAACCTGTAGGGGCATTCTGGCGACAAACCCCTACCGTAGATGTGCACAGTGGCCCAGAATTGGCGGTCTTCACCGCTCATGGGTCCTTGGTACACAACATATTTTGGGGGTTCTTCTAACGCGTAGGCACGATGGGTGAGGTTTGCGAGTATGGTCACGAAACCTCCAAGATTGGTTGTTGTGGTCTCATTGTGCACTATGGGACCAGGCATTGTGGCTAGGTTGGGGAAGAGGTTGTGTTGTGTTGTGTTGAGGCTAGCGTGCCCTTTTATAGAAAAGGGAACTGAGTCTTCCTTCGCACGCTTGCGAATGAGACATTTTTGCCATCGGTCACTGGTGTGGGATTGATAGGCTAGGCTGATAGGTTGGGCACCGACTGCCAAAAGTGTCGGGATCACTGTGTGGCTATCTTGCATGGGAAGCTTGGCTGAGGTTTTGGTTAGGGTCTGGTAGGTTGTTTTTCCTAAGTTATCCGACCTGGCTAAGTTAGGATTAGCCAATGGTCAGCCTGGCTCTGGTACCAAGTCTGTGGGGACCGATTCTCCGGGTATTAATTCCCAGAAAATGGCCCTTGTGCTCACCAGCCCCAGGATAACTGTTAGCTGATGAGGCACCAACTTGATACAGAAATTCCAAGAAAAATACAAAATATGTAGTACAAGACCATTCTGGCCTGTGAGTACAACAAATGGTTTCTAGTGGTTGATGGCGGAAGCGGTTTGTGGATCATCAATGTCTATGGGACTCCATGTTTCCACAGGAACAGCTGACCAGGTTAACTCCTATCTTCGCGAGACTGCTATCACTGTTGCTTAAGTTCCGGGACTGTCCGCTTGGTCGCTCCTCTCCGCGCAAGAAAATCTAGCCAAGACAATAGCCAGGGACAAGCCAGTGAGTACTTTGAATGTACTCGCAAACATTATGAACACAGGCATAATATGACAGCGATGTGTTGAAAATATTATAAGAACATGACGTCAGTCACCAATGATAAATAAAACTCTGATGCGTACGAGCATGTTAAATATGAATATGCAATAACATAGCAATATTAAAATTATGAAATAAATAATAAACATGCCACAGTCGGGCGTCTGAGTGACACCACATAAAGGGCTTTTAAAAGAATTGCCACAGTCGGGCGTCTGAGCGACACCAAATACAGGGCTTTAAAAGAAATGCGATAGTCGGGCGTCTGAACGACACCACATATAGGGCTTTAAAATAAATGCCATAGTCGGGCGTTTGAGCGACACCACATACA
>NC_041387.1:442387670-442503406 GCF_002162155.2 Triticum dicoccoides | reverse complement strand
AGTCGGGCATCTGAGCGACACCACATACAGGGCTTTAAAAGAAATGCCACAGTCGAGCGTCTGAGCGACTCCACATACAGGGCTTTAAAAGAAATACCACAGTCGGGCGTCTGAGCGACACCACATAAAGGGCTTTAAAAGAAATACCACAGTCGGGCGTCTGAGCGACACCACATACAGGGCTTTACAAGAAACAATCATAGCGAATATCCCAGAGGTAGAACCATCCCAGAGATACTCGATAATAACAATAATAACACGGGTTAGTCAACAATAATAATGATCATAATTATCACAAGTCACAGGTAGTAATTCCAGTTCTGGTTTAACAGTTTCACCTCCGAAGACCGACACTAAGACCGACACTTGACCCATCCCAGACTGTAGTGCTTAACCATGGACACGGCTATTCGAATAGGTTTTAATCTCTGCAGAGGGTGTACTCTTTACCCACGAGTAACGGATTCCATTAGTCCATCGGGACTAATTCCGTCTACGGTCTTTTTGTTGAAAACACACCTAACTTGCACACACCAGCTTAACTCACCTGTGTTTGGAATCACCCACGACACCTGTCAAGCAAAACTCTAAGTGGGGAGGCTACAACCTCGACGTAACATGGGATCACAAAATTTATACCGCGCGCAAGACTGGGGAAGCTACCCCCTTCGGCTACAACCGAAACACCCATGCTCCCGGACCCGGTGGCATGACTACCGGATGCCTCCAGTATCTTCCACCACGGCCTCTCTGTACGGTGTGTGCTAGGAAAGGGGTTGACAACTTACTGAACCGTACCCTACTTATTGTAGAGACGAGTGGTAGTACGAAGCAAGTATGGGGGTTACTGGCACAAGACTCGATCTACGGTCGACTCAGGAGGTTGTAATATTTCCTGCATGATTAGCATAACAATGCATATATCTCAAACAACAGCTGGGCACATCACACGACATACCCCTCATGCCATACCGGTCACGACCGTCTCGACGGAGGGCTAGGGACAAGACCGTGTCTACCCAAGACAGAGGCCTTCCCGGCTTCCCTTCCGGTATGTATGAAAAACGTATGACGGTGATTCCCATTACAAATCATGTCAACTTCATTAGCATAAACTCATTAATATGCACCCATGAATAGGATCACATCCTCACATGAAATGACGCACGCACGTGCCGGGGTGGGGTTGTCACCGAGTCAAACAACACACAAAAAATTACACCAGGGTTCAGAATGCTTGCCTTCAGGTCATGGAAAAGAAGAGTGCATCCAAAACATCTTGAAATCTTCAAAAATCCTATTTAAAGAATATATAAACATTAACACACGAAAACAAAATAGCAAAAAAAGTTGCCTTTAAATTTTTTCAAATAAATCTTAAAATAAACTAGACAATATTTGAAAGTGGCAGGAAAAAGAATTAATTCATTTGGAGCTGTATTTACAGAGATACAGCTGGTCAAAGTTTGGTCAAAAAAATCTGTTATTTAAAATAAAACGGAAAAGAAAAACGTTTCAAAAATACGTACACGTCGAAGGCGCATTCTTGAAATGCGCTTCCACTTATGCAGCGTGGACTGAGCCTGAGTCACTAACAGTGGGCTCGCCTGGCCCACTGGTCAGGTTTGACTAGCCCACCTCCCTCCTCTTCCTCCGCCCGAGAGAGGGGGCGGGACTCCGGCGACGCTCGCCGGCGGACGGCGGCACCATTCAACAACCGGAGGTCACCCGCAGGCTCAGGGGGTCGAGGCGGTTACTCCGGTGGTGGTTTCGTCCTCTGGGGTGGACGGAGTTGCCGGCGGCGAGCTCCGTGGCAGACGGTGGTTGCTGGAAAAAGTGAAATATCACCCGCGGTGAGTCCCGATCAAGATTGAGTAGGGGGACGGGCTCACGGGAGGATGAGGGGGGTCCTGGTGGAGAGAGTGGAGAGGGGGAGGTCCTGGTGGCACCGGAATGGCCTGGTTGGTGACGGCGGCTGGAGTTGCCGGAGAGGAAGGAGGCAACCCTCTCCCATCGATTAACGGCTAAGGGGGCACGAGTGAGACGGTGTGAGGCTGCATGCGTGCGAGTTTGAGCTCGGGGCCTCTTTATATAGGCGGTGGAGGTCGGTTTGCGGCGGCCGGGGATAAGCTTGCCGGCGACCGCCGTTCTGTAGCTAGGGCGACGTGGCGGTGACGCGCCCTAGAGGACGGAGCTGTGGATAAGCACGCATTGCTCCCGGAGGCAGGTGGCAAGCGCTGGTGGCTTGGGGGGCGCCGACACGGCCGGGGCTGCAAGCGTCCGCCAGCTAGCCGCCACGGCCGTCCTGACGGTGGTGCTGTGGGGTGCCAGGTTGGTCGGGGTAGTGTGGCGGTGCAGGGGAACACGGAGTGTTGGCTGGGACCGGTCACGAGCTGGATTTGGGTGCGGGGGTGCGACACGGCGTCTCGGGCGCACGGGTGCCAAACGCACGCTCTGGGCGCGCCCAGAGCATGCCCGGGACATGCTCGACAAAATGCTAGGGCATCCTAGAGGCTGCGGTTGAGGCTGGCAATTAATAGGACTAGTCTAGGCTTAGCAAGGGGACCGAGGGACATGGTGGATTGGTCAGGGGCTCAAGTTCACCATGAAAACTTGGATTCATGCCAAATCTGGCTGCACTCAGAGTGTTTGACAAAATGCCAAGGGCACCTAGGTAGTTCTTGGAGTGGCCAAAATCTCCAGATCAGTGTCTCTATGGGTGCAAGAGAGGGTGGTGAAGTTGGTTTGCAAAAAGGAGAAACTTGTTAGTGCAAGTTTTGCAAAACCACACTTCTGGACAGGGAGTAGATGGCATCATTACATGGACCAATAATGTTCCAAAGAGGGCATGCTCCTGGACTTAGGGGTTTTGCAAGGTTGACTACAAGCATGAGAAAGCACCAGATCATTAGAGTAAGAAATAACAGGGTTGCAGTAGAAAACACAAGTCTGGTCCAGAATGAAAAAGAGGTTGATGCACTCAAATTTTCCAAAGAACATCACTATGTTTTTGCATAAAGTTGGATGGCATGCTACTACTGATATCCCATAATTTTGGTGGAGGCTCTAGGGAAATATTTAATTGGGTTGTAGTGCAAAAATGCCCACTGGGCCAGAGAAGAAAAACAGGCACAAAACTCCTAATATGCAATGAAATAGATATATAATTGCACAGAAATGATTTAGAGACCTCACATGATATCTCCAAATTTTGGTTGAATTTTTAGTTAAGTTTATCAACTGGTTGAAGTAGAAAAAAGAGCTCCAAAACTCAAACAAGTCATTTTAATGATTAAAGCTCAGGGTGAAATAATTTAATATATAAATCTACTGATTTAGAAATTGTTTTAATGAGATGGCATAGAAGTCCAAATTTTTTGGAAAGCTCCACTTGGGAAAAATAAAACTCATTAACGTAAAAAGAAGAGTTTTCTTTCTGAAATCCACAGAAAAGTCCAGAATGCAAAAAATTTAAAACTCCTGGCAAAATTTTAATACCAAAAACTTGGTTAAATTTTTTTGGGGTGTTACAATAACTTGACACCAGATCCGAATTAAAACGCATCAACCGTGTGTGTAGCCGTGATGGCCTCTTTTCGGCGGAGTCCGGGAAGTGAACACGGTTTCTGGGTTATGCTTGACGTAGGTAGGAGTTCAGGATCACTTCTTGATCATTGCTAGCTTCACGACCGTTCCGCTTGTTCTCTTCTCGCTCTTATTTGCGTATGTTAGCCACCATATATGCTTAGTCGCTGCTGCAGCCTCACCACTTTACCCCTTCCTTTCCCATTAAACTTTGCTAGTCTTGATACCCATGGTAATGGGATTGCTGAGTCCTCGTGGCTCACAGATTACTACAACAACAGTTGTAGGTACAGGTAGTGTGATGATCATGACGCGAGAGTGATGCTTGCTTTGCGTTGAGTTCTTCTTCTGCTTCTTCGATCCGGGGATAGGTTCCAGGTCGGCAGCCTGGGCTAGCAGGGTGGATGTCGTTTGAGTTTCTGTTTGTGTTTCATCTGTAGTCGGATGATGCTCTGATGTATTGTGATGTTGTATTCCTGTGGCATTGTATGCCTTTCGTATGTATCCCCATCTATTATGTAATGTTGATGTAATGATATCCACCTTGCAAAAGCGTTTCAATGTGCGGGTCTATCCTTGGTGGGACCTTCGAGTTCCTTTTGGATAGGGTCGCATATTGGGTGTGACACAAGAGAGCCTGGAGAGGATCATGGAGCATAAGTTCTACGACTTGGATGTGAAGGTAACTGAGATCCAGTTTGTTGTTGAGTAACTCCAAGATGACATGCAGGAGAGGAAGGGCAAGACAGCCACAGAGGCGTTTGCCAGAGTGCCTAGAGCTCAGAGATCAGCTGCAGTGTCAGTGACAGACACAAGAGCAACTTCATCTGCACCAGCTACAGCTTCAGTGCCACCAGCTCCAGCATCTACTCCACCACCTCCAACTTCATCGGCTGATGCCTTCGTTATTGGAGTCATCTCTACACCACCACATCAAGACCAAGCCTGAGAGTCGATTTAGTACTATGCATTTTCTAGGAACTTTTTGGTAACTTGTTGCCAAAGGGGGAGAAAAATGTATAGATCATAGGCTTCGAGAGAGAGTGTTTGCTTTCATTACTGTTTGCTTTTAGTCTCTCTTGTTTTGGTGGTTGAACTTTGTTTTCTTTCGCTTGTTTGAGATACTTTATGTCTGTGTGATACTTGGATGATCATGTGTTTGATCATTTGCTACATTAATGCTTGTTGGAAGACATTATCCTTTTATCTCTATATGATCATTCACTTTGCTTGGTGATGAGTGCATGTATTTTGATTCTTATCTTTTTGAGCGCTCCACCAATATGTATGTGACATGGGACAGTAACTCATGATCCTAACTCTATGTGCATTTGAAGTCCAAAGCAAATCTTAAACCATGCACAAATTTAGGGGGAGCTCTCACATTTCACATACTTCTCAAAGCGACAATGTTTTTCAATCTTATTATCATTTTTCGAAGCTTTGATCTATATGTTGTCATCAATTACCAAAAAGGGGGAGATTGAAAGTGCAACTATCCCTAGGTGGTTTTGGTAATTTCTAACAACATATAGCTCATTGAGCTAACATTATTCCAAGATAAATATTTCAGGAAAAGCTCAATGAATGGCATGGCATGGATGTGAAAAGTGGACCCCTCAAAATACTAAGGATAAAAGGATTGGCTCAAGCTCAAAGCTCAAGACTCTACATTTTATATTTTAGTGATCCAAGATCACATTGAGTCTATAGGAAAAGCCAATACTATCAAGGAGGGATGAGGTGTTGCTTAATGAGGTTCTTGCTTCATAGTGCTTAGTGATATGCTCCAAAACCCTCAACTACTTTCCCACATCAACATATTACCTAAACTCAAAAGTCAAACTCGGCCCCACCAATTCTTTCCATCCGGCGCCACTGAGTTCAGATGTCATAGCCACTGCCACAAACCCTAGGCAAATCGGTCTCACCGATAGGGATCTCAGTCTCACCGAGATGGGATTGTAATCTCTCTGTTTCCCTTCGTAAGGTTTCGGTACCACCGAGATGAGCGATCGGTCCCACCGAGATTGCAATGTAAACTCTTTGTTTCCCTTTCGTAACATTTCGGTCCCACCGAAATGAGCGAACCGGTCCCATCGAGTTTACCTGACCAACTCTCTGGTTAGCTTATTACCAAAATCGGTCTTACCGAGTTTGTGTAATCAGTCTCACCGAGATTACATTATGCCCTAACCCTAACCATATCGGTCCTACCGAGTTGCATGTCGGTCCCACTGAAAATCCTAACGGTCACTAGATTTGCTGAATCGGTCAGACCGAGTTTCTCAATTCGGTCCCACCGAGATTGGTAAATTGTGTGTAACGGTTAGTTTTTGTGTGGAGGCTATATATCCCCCTCCACCTCCTCTTCATTCATGGAGAGAGCAATCAGAACGAACCTACACTTCCAACTTACATTTTCTGAGAAAGAACCACCTACTCATGTGTTGAGACCAAGATATTCCATTCCTACCATATGAATCTTGATCTCTAGCCTTCCCCAAGTTGCTTTCCACTCAAATCTTCTTTCCACCAAATCCAAATCCTATGAGAGAGAGTTGAGTGTTGGGGAGACTATCATTTGAAGCACAAGAGCAAGGAGTTCATCATCAACACACCATTTGTTACTTCTTAGAGAGTGGTGTCTCCTAGATTGGCTAGGTGTCACTTGGGAGCCTCCGACAAGATTGTGGAGTTGAACCAAGAAGTTTGTAAGGGCAAGGAGATCGCCTACTTCATGAAGATCTACCGCTAGTGAGGCAAGTCCTTCGTGGGCGACGGCCATGGTGGGATAGACAAGGTTGCTTCTTCGTGGACCCTTCTTGGGTGGAGCCCTCCGTGGACTCGCGCAGCCGTTACCCTTTGTGGGTTGAAGTCTCCATCAACGTGGATGTACGATAGCACCACCTATCGGAAACACGACAAAAACATCTGTGTCTCCAATTGCATTTGAATTCTCCAAACCCTTCCCTTTACATTCTTGCAAGTTGCATGCTTTATTTTCCGCTGCTCATATACTATTTGCATGCTTTCTTGAATTGTGTTAAGATTGCTTGACTTGTGCTAAGTTTGCTAAAATCTGCCAAAGACTAAAATTGGGAAAAAGGTTAAGTTTTTATTTGGTCAAGTACTCTAACTACCCCCCCCCTCTAGACATACTTCCGATCCTACAGTAACGTGCAAGAAAACAGAGTCGGAGAGGCACACGAGGTGGCCACGAGACAGGGGGGCGCGCCCACGAAGGGTGGGCGCGCCCTCCACCCTCATGGAGGCCTCGTGTCCTTCCCGGACTACTTCTTTCTTTCTAAAATTCTTAAATATTCCAAAACTTATAAAAATTGCCATTGGAATTGTTTTGGAGTCGGTTTACTTACCGTACCACTTACCTATTCCTTTTCGGAGTCTGGAATGTTTTGGAAAGTGTCCCTTATGTATTCCTCCGGGGTTACGGTTTCAACAATATTAGATTCAACATTGATAGGATTACCTGAGATATAATGTTTAATTCTTTGACCGTTCACCATCCTCGGACTTGTGCCTTCGAAATTTTTGATTTTTATGGCACTGGAACGATAGACCTACTCGATAATGTAAGGACCTTCCCATTTAGAGAAAAGTTTTCCTACAAAAAATCTTAAACGAGAGTTGAATAATAACACATAATCACCTACGTTAAACTCACGCTTTTGTATCCTTTTATCATGCTAGCGTTTGACTTTTTTCTTTGAATATCTTGGCATTCTCATAGGCTTGGGTTCTCCATTCATCAAGTGACCTAATGTCAAATAACCTATTCTCACCGGCAAGTTTGAAGTCATAGTTGAGCTCTTTAATAGCCCAATATGCTTTATGTTCAAGTTAAAGAGGTAAGTGACAAGCTTTTCCATAAACCATTTTATACGGAGACATACCCATAGGATTTTATATGCAGCTCTATAGGCCCATAATGCATCATCAAGTTTCTTGGACCAATTCTTTCTAGATCTATGCAGAGTCTTTTGCAAAATTAATGTGAGCTCTCTATTGCTCAACTGTACTTGACCACTAGACTGCGGGTGATAAGGAGATGCGATTCTATGATTAACATCATACTTAGCAAGCATCTTACGGAAAGCACCATGAATAAAATGTGAACCACCATCAGTCATAAGATATCTAGGGACTCCAAATCTCGGAAAAATAACATCTTTAAGCTATTTAATAGAAGTGTTATGATCAGCACTACTAGTTCGAATAGCTTCTACCCACTTAGTAACGTAATCAACAGCAACTAAAATATGTGTGTAACCAGTAGAGGCAGGAAAAGGTCCCATATAATCAAAGCCCCAAACATCAAATGGTTCAATAACAAGAGAATAATTCATAGGCATTTCTTGACGTCTACTAATGTTACCAATTCTTTGACATTCATCACAAGATAAGACAAACTTACGAGCATCTTTGAAGAGAGTAGGCCAATAAAAACCAGATTGTAATACAGTTCTAACTCCAGCGTGGTGTCCTCCATATGATTCGGAGTGACACTTGAGTAGGATCCGTTCCTGTTCATGCTCAGGTACACAACGTCTAATAACACCATCTACTCCTTCTTTATAAAGGTGTGGGTCATCCCAGAAGTAATGTCTTAAATCATAAAAGAACTTTTTCTTTTGCTGGTATGTGAAACTAGGTGGTATAAATTTAGCAACGATGTAATTAGCATAATAAGCATACCAAGGAGCAGTACGAGAAGCATTAACGACCGCTAATTGTTCATTAGGAAAGCTATCATCAATAGGCAGTGGGTCATCAAGAACATTCTCTAACCTAGACAAGTTGTCTGCAATGGGGTTCTCAGCTCCCTTTCTATCAATAATATGCAAATCAAATTCTTGGAGCAAGAGAACCCATCTAATAAGTCTAGGCTTAGCATCTTTCTTTTCCATAAGATATTTAATAGCAGCATGATCAGTGTGAATAGTAACTTTGGAATCAACAATATAAGGTCTAAACTTATCACATGCAAACACAACTGCTAAGAACTCTTTTTCAGTAGTAGCATAATTTCTCTGGGCAGTATCAAGAGTTTTACTAGCATACTGGATAACATTCAATTTCTTATCAACTCTTTGCCCTAGGATAACACCTACAGCATAATCACTAGCATCACACATAATTTCAAAGGGTAAATTCCAATCAGGTGGCTGAACAATAGGTGTAGTGATCAAAGCTTTCTTAAGTATTTCAAATGCTTCTACACAATCATCATCAAAGACAAAAGGAATATCTTTTTGCAATAAATTAGTCAGAGGCCTAGAGATTTTAGAAAAGTCCTTAACAAACCTCCTATAAAAACCTACATGACCAAGGAAACTTCTTATACCTTTTATGTCCTTGGGACATGGCATCTTTTCAATAGCATCAACTTTAGCTTTATCAACTTCAATACCTCTCTCAGAAATCTTATGCCCCAAGATAATGCCTTCATTAACCATAAAGTGACACTTTTCCCAATTCAAGACGAGACTAGTGTCTTCGCATCTCTGCAAAACTCGATCAAGGTTGCTCAAGCAATCATCAAAAGAGGATCCATAGACGGAGAAATCATCCATGAATACCTCACAAATATTTTCACAATAGTTAGAGAATATAGCCATCATACATCTTTGAAAGGTAGCAGGTGCATTACATGAACCAAAAGGCATACGTCTATAAGCAAAAGTACCGAAAGGGAAAGTAAAAGTAGTTTTTGATTGATCCTTCGCTGATACAGGTATTTGAGAGAAACTAGAATAACCATCTAGAAAGCAGAAATGTGTGTGTTTGGATAGTCTTTCTAGCATTTGATCAATAAAAGGTAAAGGGTAATGATCTTTCCTAGTAGCTTTATTTAATTTACGGAAATCAATTACCATCCAATAACCTATAACAACTCTTTGCAGGATCAATTCATCTTTATCATTAGGAATGACAGTAATACCTCCCTTTTTAGGAACACAATGGATAGGGCTTACCCAATCACTGTCAGCAACGGGATAAATTATACCTTCCTCAAGGAGCTTTCGTATCTCCTTTCTTACAGCTTCTTTCATCTTAGGATTCAGTCTTCGTTGAGGATCTCTAACTAGTTTGGCATCGTCCTCCAAATTAATTTTGTGTTGGCATAACGTGGGACTAATGCCCTTGAGATCATCCAGAGTATATCCAATAGCAGTGTGGTGCTTCTTCAGAGTTTTCAATAATCTTTCTTCTTCTTGCTCTAAAAGGTTAGCACTAATAATAACAGGATATATTTTCTTTTCATCAAGGTAAGCGTACTTAAGATTATCGGGTAATGGTTTGAGTTCAAACACGGGATCACCCTTGGGTGGAGGGGGATCCCCTAGAATTTCAACGGTAGGTTGTGTTTCAGCATAGGTTCCTATTGAAGGAACACTTTATCTATTTCCCTTCTTTCCTTCATAAACATATCATTTTCATGGTCTAGCAAATATTGTTCTAACGGATCAGTAGGAGGCACGACAATAGAAGCAAGACCAATAATCTCATCCTTACTAGTTGATTCTCTATCACGAGGTTGTCTACAAAACTTAGCAAAATTAAACTCATGAGACACACCCTCTAAGCCAATTGTAACAGTATCCTTTTCACAATCAATCTTAGCATTAATTGTATTCAAGAAGGGTCTACCAAAAATAATGGGACAAAAGTCATCTTGTGGGGAACTAAGAACAAGAAAATCAGCAGGATATTTAACCTTCCCACATAAGACTTCAACATCTCTAACAATCCCAATTGGTGAAATAGTATCTCTATTGGCAAGTTTGATAGTAACATCAATACCTTCCAATTCAATGGGTGCAATATCATGTATAATTTCTTTATATAAGTCATAGGGTATTACATTAGTACTAGCACCCATATCACATAAGCCATGATAACAATGATCTCCTATTTTAACAGAAATAACAGCATGCCTACCACAGGTCAATGTATCTTAGTATCTGGTCTAACAATATTAGCAGTCTCTCCATAGAAATAAATAACATGCCCATCTAAATCATCATCCAAGAGATCTTTAACCATAGAAATATTAGGTTCAACTTTGATTTGCTCAAGAGGTGTATAAGTCCTATTATTACTCTTACGAACAATAGTAGAAGTTTTAGCATGATCCTTTATCCTAACAGGAAAAGGAGGTTTCTCAACATAAGTAGTAGGAACAATAGGATCACTATAGGTGACAGTCTTTTCTTCAACTGTAATAGGTGCGACTACTTTTACTTCAATGGGAGGATTATATTTAAACCACTTATCCTTAGGGAGATCAACGTGAGTAGCAAAAGATTCATAGAAAGAAGCTACTATCTCAGAGTCAAGTCCATATTTAGCACTAAACCCACGAAAAGCATCGGTATTCATAGAAGATTTAACACAATCAAACTTAGGTGTCATACCTGACTCCTTACCATCGTCGGAACCCCAATATTCAGAGTTGCGTTTAATTCTTTCCAATAAGTCCCATTTGAATTCAATAGTCTTCAGCATATAAGAACCAGCACAGGAAGTATTGAGCATGTTGCGATCATTGAGAGAAAGCCGATCATAAATTTTTTGAATAATCATTTCTCTGGAGAGCTCATGATTGGGGCATGAATATAACATTAACTTAAGCCTCCCCCAAGCTTGAGCGATGCTTTCTCCTTTGCGAGGCCAAAAATTAGATATGTAATTACAATCACGATGAACAAGATGCATAGGATAGAACTTCTGGTGAAATTCCAACTTCAATCGTTTATAATTCCAAGATCCCGTATCATCACATATCCTATACCATGTCAATGCATCTCCCTTCAAAGATAAAGGGAAGACCTTCCTTTTGACAACATCATCGGGAATACCTGCAAGCTTAAATAATCCACAAACTTCATCCACAAAGATAAGGTGTAAATCGGGATGCAACGTTCCATCTCCTGCAAAGGGATTAGCTAGCAGTTTCTCTATCATACCCGAAGGAATCTCAAAGTAAATATTTTCAATATGTTCAGTAGGTTGAGGAGTAACTCTTTGCTCTTCTGGTCGGGGTGAATATACCCCGAAGAAGCCCCTCAAAAGATTAGTTTCCGTAGTAATAAGTGACAGAAAATTTCAGCACACTATATAAATGTTTCCTTACCAAGTTCCACTCACCAAAAGCACTACGATCCCCGGCAATGGCGCCAGACAAGAGTCTTGATGACCCAAAAGTATAGGGGATCTATCATAGTCTTTCGATAAGTAAGAGTGTCGAACCCAATGAGGAGCAGAAGGAAATGACAAGCGGTTTTCAGTAAGGTTTTCTTTGCAAGCACTGAAATTGTAGATAACAGATAGTTTTGTGATAAGATAAATTGTAACGAGTAACAAGCAATGAAAGTAAATAAAGTACAGAAAGGTGGCCCAATCCTTTTTGCAACAAAGGACAAGCCTGGACAATTTCTTATAATGAGAAAAGAGGTCCCGAGGACACATGGGAATTATCGTCAAGCTAGTTTTCATCACGCTCATATGATTCGCGTTCGGTACTTTGATAGTTTGATATGTGGGTGGATCGGTGCTTGGGTACTGCCCTTACTTGGACAAGCATCCCACTTATGATTAACCCCTATTGCAAGCATCCGCAACTACAAAAGAAGTATTAAGGTAAACCTAACCATAGCATTAGACATATGGATCCAAATCAGCCCCTTACGAAGCAACGCATAAACTAGGGTTTAAGCTTCTGTCACTCTAGAAACCCATCATCTACTTATTACTTCCCAATGCCTTCCTCTAGGCCCAAATAATGGTGAAGTGTCATGTAGTCGACGTTCACATAACACCACTAGAGGAAAGACAACATACATCTCATCAAAATATCGAAGGAATACCAAATTCACATGACTACTAATAGCAAGACTTCACCCATGTCCTCAAGAACAAACGTAACTACTCACAAAGCATATTCATGTTCATAATCAGACGAGTATTAATATGCATTAAGGATCTGAACATATGATCTTCCACCAAGTAAACCAAATAGCATCAACTACAAGGAGTAATCAACACTACTAGCAACCCACAGGTACCAATTTGTGGTTTGGATACAAGATTGGATACAAGAGATGAACTAGGGTTTTGAGAGGAGATGGTGCTGGTGAAGATGTTGATGGAGATTGAACCCCTCCCGATGAGAGGATCGTTGGTGATGATGATGGAGATGATTTCCCCCTCCTGGAGGGAGGTTTCCCCGGCAGAACAGCTCTGTCGGAGCTCTAGATTAGTTCCGCCAAGGTTCCGCCTCGTGGCGGCGGAGTTTCGTCCCGTAAGCTTGCCTCTGATTTTTTCAGGGTAAAAGCCTTCATATAGCAGAAGATGGACACTGGAGGGCCACCAGGGGGCCCAGGAGATAGGGGCGCGCCCAGTAGGGGTGGGCGCGCCCCCCACCCTCCTGGCCAGGGTGTGGGCCCCCTCTGGTGTTTCTCGCTCAACAATTCTTATTAATTCCAAAAATAAGTTCCGTGGAGTTTTAGGATTTTTGGAGCTGTGCAGATAGGTTTCCAATGTTTGCTCCTTTTCCAACCAGAATTCCAGCTGGTGGCATTCCCCCTCTTCATGGTAAACCTTGTAAAATAAGAGAGAATAGCTATAAGTATTGATATATAATGTGTAATAACAGCCCATAATGCAATAAATATTAATATAAAAGCATGATGCAAAATGGATGTATCAATCATTTTTTTATATTTCTTTTGCATTACTTCCAACTTCTCCACCATGCATGCTAGTAGGTTACATTGTTAATGTTGATCTTGCAAGTAGTATCATGAGGTAGGAAAAAACCACTCCCTTGACATCAATGCCCGGGATTGCGATGATAATTTAGTTTGCTATGCTCTAGTCGACGGGGTTGGTTGAGTGAATTCCATGGGAGTTGTGAGAGTTAATTATGAACAAGACCTCAAGACTTCATGATGGAATGTACCTCTGGGTGGAAATTGGATGAACGACACCCTAGAGGAACCAGTGGTTAGCCTAGGTGTTGCTGGACAAGTGTCAGTATTCACGCGGAAAGTTCCACCCAACCACGAAGAGACAAATGGATACTTCAAGACCCGAGGCTTACCTGCACAACCACAAGCCATTATCGTCTTTAGCTTGGTTGGACACCATACTGACTCTAGCCGGACGATGCTACGAGATGTAGAAGAATGGCATGACTGGATGGGCACTAGCAATAGCACATAGGAACTCTTTGAAAGACCATGTTTTGGCCATCGAGTTCTGAAACACCATGCAGTGCAAGGTCTTCAACGGAGGTGATCGAATCTTGTGGGGAAAGTCTGCGAGACTCTCCAGAGTACCAATACCTAATAAATTAGTTGTGTCCCCGGTTACGGACAAGTTGAGCCTTTGGAACTGAAACTGTCAGGAACTCCCCACACAACTAATAATAATGTATTAGGTTTTATTAATAATTGGGGTATGAGTATTGGTTGGCGAAACCATCTCATTAACAACCAACTTTTGTAGTAATACTTTTGCATTTGACCCTTTTGTTGTAGGGGAAAAATCAGCTTTTCACGAAAATCATAACTAAGAACCCCACCAGCCATATTTGCATATATCATAGCTATTTTTGTTTATCAGTTCTCTCATGTGACTTTGCCAGCATATTCAAAATGCTGACCTACACAGCTGCAACGTCTCATATTGCAAAGGTTTATTCGGACCAGGAGTGAGACTATGATCTATGCTCGGTGATATGCCCTTGGAGTCGGATGGACTCACTATCTTCTATGCTTTCCATAGTAGTTTATCTCATGAGTTGGCCTTCAGCCAATTTATTATTTTTGTAATGAAGACTCTATATGAGCTTTCGATGTAAAAGCAGGTGCGTTGGAACTTTGATATATACATTGAGGTACTGTGTGTGTGTCAACATGATCTTGGGATGGTATAGATACACAGAGACTTGACCGTTCTGGCTCGTGTCGCTACATGCTCCGTCTTCACACTCGTATATCGGGTCTTGACCATTTTCCAAGCCCCGATATCTTCTAGACCTACAGTTGGCACCGATCCCCTTTGAGACGTTCTGCGAGCTCAAACATTCGCACGACCACTTTTTCCTCAAGCCATAGAGCTTTACATGTGGCTTTCGTCGCCTTACGAGCTCTTTCATGCTCCTCGGTCAACTGAGCAAGTGCGTCTTCGGGCGCGACACCAGGGGCTTCACTTGGCTGACCTGTCAGCAACAATAGTCAGAGTACATGTTAATCTGGAGCAGTCATGCTATCACAAATAATAATCTTTTCTTGCAAATGGTTATTTAAAATTATCGGACACAGCTTCACTGGTTTTCTACTCTTTAGCTTCGGTAGCAGCCAGTTGCGCCCTCAGTCGATCAAGCTCTTGGGCTTGTTGGTCGCTCTTCACTTTCAGCACGGTGACCTCTTCCTTACAACCAGTCACCATGAGATGATCAGCTTGACATTGCGATTCAGCATACGACTGGTCCTCCCAGCCCTGCTTCAGATATTTCTCCAGTTTACCAATAACTTCCGTTGATACGGAAACATAATCCTTTAACATGGATTCCGCATCCTTTATGGGAAATTTCCATAAATCTTGTACACTTACCATGTGCTTCCCTTCTAAAGGCCTTGACCTGTGCCACTTGGCTTTTGACGCTCCTAGTTGCGTCTTGATCTGAGCCAACTCCTTGGACAACTTTCCATTCCTCTCAAGAGATGACTGCGAGTTCACAATAATTTCTATCAAGCCTCCACACAGTCAAAGGTGACCTCACCGTGGCTTGGGGGCTACTGACACAAATATCTCCAATTTTTATCTTACTAATGGAATCCACCAACCTCATATACTATCTACCCGGTGTCTTGGGGGCTAATGCCTATATGATAGTCCGTTTGCCCTTTGGATAAAAAGCTTCACCATATATATAACTATGCTCGAGCACGATTTGCTCCCGGGGAAATGGAAAAGTACCTGCAGACCATCGGTCAAAACATCTATCGCTTTCTCAAAAACGATGTAGGTGGCGCCGAGGTAGGCATCCACCAAGCTAAGGGCATTGAACTCCTGGTCGGTGAAAGCAGAGCTCCTTAGGGTGGCCTTCCGGTGTCGATGGTTCATCAAGCTTCCAACCTCGGAAGTAGTAGTGACGTCTGCTAGAACTACGTCGGTATTTCCCCAAAGAGGAAGGGGTGATGCAATATAGCGATGGTAGGTATTTCCCTCAGTGATGAGACCAAGGTTATCGAACCAGTAGGAGAACCTCCTCACACCGAATAAACAACACCTGCACACAAATAACCAATACTCGCAACCCGACGTGTTAAAGGGGTTGTCAATCCCTTTCGGGTACGACACCTCTAGATAGGCAAATAATGTGAGGTAAAAGTGGTAGATAGGATAAATAGATCACGGAACAAATAAATTGCAGCAAGGTATTTTTGTATTTTTGGTTTAATAGATCTGAAAATAAATGCAAAGGAAAATAGACCGCAAAGGCAAATATGATGGAAAGAGACCTGGGGGTCGTAGGTTTCACTAGTGGCTTCTCTCGATAAAAATCGAAAACGGTGGGAAAACAATTACTGTTGGGAAATTGATAGAACTTCGAATAATCATGACAATATCCAGGCAAAGATCATTATATAGGCATCACATCCAAGATTAGTAGACCGACTCCTGCCTGCATCTACTACTATTACTCCACACATCGACCGCTATCCAGCATGCATCTAATGTATTAAGTTCATGGAAAATGGAGTAATGCAATAAGAATAATGACATGATGTAGACATGATCTATTTATGTAGAAATAGACCCCATCTTGTTATCCTTAATAGCAATGATACATGTTGTTTCTTATGAACTTAATACTCTAGATGCATGCTCGATAGCAGTCGGTGGGTGGAGTAATAGTAGTAGATGCAGGCAGGAGTCGGTCTACTTGCCTCGGATCTGATGCCTATATACATAACCTTGGCCTGGAATATCGTCATAACTATGCGATTTTCTATCAATTGCCCAACAGTACTTTGTTTAACCCACCGTATGCCTTATGTTCGAGAGAGAAGCCTCTAGTGAAAACTATGGCCCTCAGTCTACCTTTATCATATAAAATCAAAAAACACCTTGCTTCAATTTATTTACCATTATTTTATTTTGTGTTTTATATTATCTATCTATCTCTATTAGATTTGATCCTTGCAAATAACCACTAAGGGGATTGACAACCCCCTTGGTCACGTTGGGTGCAAGTATTTGCTCTTTTGTGTGTAGGTGCTGTTAGCGAGGTTTCACATGGTTCTCCTATTGGGTTGATAACCTTGGTTCTTAACTGAGGGAAATACGTATCTCTCCTATATTGCATCATCCTCTCCTCTTCAAGGAAATCTCTATGCAGCTCACAAGTAGCAGAAAGAATTTCTGGCGCCGTTGCCGGGGAAACATCACCAATACCTATCAAGTACCTTCACATAAAAATATTATCTATCTATCTACTTGCATTTACTTTCATTTTCCATTTGCCTCTCGTTTTCATCTCCCCAACTTCTAAAAGATTTTCACAAAAACACAAAAATATTATTACTTGCCTTTTTTCGTTTGCTTGTTTTGCTACTATGGCTAGTTCTTCGCTTGTTGCTTGTACCACCAAGAATGAAAGTGCTAAATTTTAAAAAACAGGAAGGGGAAATATTAAAAGATGCTTGGCATAGGATTTATGATGCTTAGGATAGATCAACTTCTAAGCAATCTACTACTGTTCTTCGTCATAATTTTTATGTGGGTGCTGCTACTTGGTATAGATTTGTGCTTGACACCATTACTGGAGGGAATTTCTTAAGTAGTCACCCTATGGATGCTTTCAGTGCTATGAGAAATTCAGTACGGTCACCATCTATCACTATTAATGAAACAACATTGACTTTGGAGCATCTTATGCAAAGATTAGAGGCTATTGCAAACAAAATTCCTATCATAGAGTGCAACATCCCAATTTTCAATTTGGATATTATACATAGATCATCACACGCATATCATATTTATTCTTGCATTTTGGTTGTGATCCTAGAAACCTTAAGCAACTCAAGGACCCACGGAGAGAGTTGGAGGTTTCACAAAATTCATATTTGAATTTAATTCAAATTTGAAGAAAAGTATCAATTTGCTTTTATAAATTTTTCTCTCCAAATATTTCAAATATTAAAATAAATGAGAGAAGATAATATGAGTTCTTCAAATTAAGAGAAATATTGGAGAAAGAATTTTGAAAAACAAACTATGATTTTTCTGGTATTTTATTTGCTATTTTATTTGAATTAGAAAAATATGCATTTTTAGGCCAGAAAAATGTTCACTTTGTTCTAAATATTTCATTTAGACAGTGAAAATTATTTTTGGCATTTTTAGAATTGTTTTTATTTTATTAGGATTTTTCTCTTCAGGCGAATTCTTTTTAAACTCTCCGGATCGAACTGGGTCGAAGGCTAGCCGGCCAGCTCGCGCCAACCGCCTCCGCGCCATGCCGCCGTGCCACCGGCGGACTCCGCCTGGAGTCCGGCTCAGACTCCACCGCCGCCTGCCCCCTCCCGCAAGCCTTCCTCCCCTTTAAAATCGCACCCGGGCCCCCCAGGACCCCAAGCCGAAGCCACGGCCGCCGGCTTTGCATCCCGCCGCCACTGCCGAAGCCGCCGCCGCCGCGTGCCGCCGCCACTCCACCGCCCCGCCCTGCAGCCTCGCCGCCCATGCCGCCGAATGCCGCCGCCGCCGACGCCACCGCTGCTGCCATTAAACCCGTGTTGACCGATAAAATTGATGCCCCCGTTTTTTCTTCTGTTAACCGCGGTTCGGTTTTTTCGGTTTTATTATTTAGCGGATGTTCGTCCGTTCGTTCGTTTTAATGAACATTATTCACCGGTTAGGTTTAGATAGCGAACGTTCATTCGTTAGTCTTTTCTTTTTATTTTATTTTCGGCCAGGGACTTATCCGCGATTATTTTTTATCGCGATTCAGCCCCTGATTTTCAAACTAGTATAACTTTTTACTCGCTTGTCCAAATTAGATGAAACCAGCGTGAAAATCTTCGTCTCGAACCCTTCTTTCCAGCTAAACAACTTGAACATGATTTTGCTACTGTAAAATTTGACTTTAGTCCAGATTAGTAAATGATCTTGTTTTGTTCATATTTTGAGTTTCGTTGCTCCGTTTGAGTTGAATCTTTTTGCAAATTGTAGCTAATCACATGTACCTACTATTAATATCGAATTGACATGTTAATATTGCTGTTAGGTTTTGACTCTTGTTTGTTTAAGCCATTTGCTTGTTTCATGTTTGATTTGGATCTTTTCTCGGTTTTCTCGTGTTTCGTTTGAGTGATTGCTTATGTATGGTATTGTTTGTCTACGCTAGAGTACCCGGAGTGTGAAGATTGTTACTACGAATCTCTAGAGTTTGCAGATCGTTAGAAAGGCAAGTTACACTTTGATCATACTCTTTTATGCCCAATTTTTACTGTTCAATAGTATTGCCCCACAAATATTAGCATGAGTAGGATTGGGAACATGTGGTTTTGGTTGTATTTTTTTTGAAACCTGTGACAGTGGGAGAGGCTCCCACTGTGATATATTACGTTCCAAACATTTACATTACATTGTACATGGGCTTTACAAAGGACAACCCTGGACACTTTGTGGCTAGGGGTGGTAAGCCTAGCAGAAAGAAATTAGTCCGAAGGAAGGGAATCTAATAAAAGGAAAATAAAGTCCTTCATATTTTCTTTCACCCTATATTGTAGTAGGCCAAAGTCTGTTTTAAATCTAGCTAGCCAAGAGTTGTAGGAGGGATTGATGTGTCTAAATAGTTTGTCATTCCTCTCCTTCCAAATACTCCAAGATGCTTGAAGGAATGTCTCCATGAACATAGGTTTGTTCCAATTTTTCTTGGCCGTTTCCAACCAAGAGAGTCGCATGGTATGTTGTTCTGGATTCATCCCAAGTCTGGACGAGCAATATTTGCTAAATGGACAGTTTAGGATCATGTGGTCAACATCCTCATCGGCATGTCCATAGAGAGGCAGCTTAGATTATCCCCAACATTGTAATGTCTTCTCTTGAGCATGTCTCTAGTATTGAGGCGATCAGAGAGGAGGATCATGTGGTTTTGGTTGTAGTGCTTGAGGTAGGAACCTAATACCTTTTGATCAGAATATACGTTATGCTTGTTATTTCTTAGCCATGCTCGTAGAAAGGGATTGGATCGTGATTCACACATGGAAGTTTGAGAGTTATTTTAATTATGGATAACATTAAGGTGGCAACTTTAATAGACATCTGGGTGGATTGGTTGAGGCACCTGGGGAACCCAGTGTCGCCTGTTTTTGGAAATCCCGGAGTTACCGTGTGATTATCCTATGGAATGCCTCCCAGGCTCAAAGGGATCATAAGATTATTCATGCTAGAAACTTCCGTGTGCAGCCACAAGCCATTATGGGCTATGGCATAGTTAAGTACGTTGCATGAGCTCTTGAAGAGGTAGACTAGCAGATGTAGAGGGATGTAGGTGGTACTGTCTACCCAGAGTAGGGAGTTAATGCTTTAGAAAGGCTATGTCTCGATCATCCGATCATGGATGCGGTCGAGTCTTGTGGGGAAAAGTGCACAAACCTCTGCAGAGTGTATAAACTAATCATGGTTAGCCGTGTCCCCGGTTATGGACATCTTGAGTATCTAGTACTTGAATCTATTGATGTGATCTCATCACGTTACTTTAATTAATTTTGATGTTGGGTTAATGATGATACTTTTAATTGGGATTTGAGTTGGGGTTACCTTCTCAAATAATTGGGCAACATGGGAGTAGTTAAATAAATTTAGTCCTTTGTTGTAGGGAAAAATTAGCTTTATGCAAAACCATGAAACTTATAGCCTCCACCAGCCAAATATTGCATGTAGATATAGTTCTTGCATTATCATTGCTTTACAGTGTAACTATGCCACCATATTCCATGTGCTGACCCGTTTTCGGGCTGCAACGTCTTATGTTGCATACTACTCAGACGACGAATAAGGTGCGATAGGTCGTTGTTTTGCACTCAGCTATGCCGTTGGAGTTGATGGACTCATTTACCTTCGAAGCTTCCGCAGTTATCTAGTTTAGATGGCCTTCAGCCATGATTTATTTATGTAATCATACTCTTTATGAGGAATCGATGTAATAAGTGTGTGATTGAAACTCTGTTATAATTCCTCGAGTACTTTGCGTGTCAGCATTACCGATCCAGGGATGACACTGATGCACAGAGATTAGACCGTTTGAGGTTTGGTCGCTACAACATGGTATCAGAGCACACGCTGACTATAGGACGCGACCACTAGAATGAGCCATAGGATTTCTCTTCTCTACTCATTTCTAATTCTCCTATCTTTCTACTGTATAGATGGCGGATCCCAGGAACAAGTTCACTCAACCAGATGACGGCACCCCTTTCGGAAAGCACTTGAATGAAGTCACTAAGTATTTGAATATCGGACTACCAAGCTTCACGGGGACTTTCTCTACATATGTACCGGAAGAGGAGCGCTGGAAGATCAAACTCTGGATACCTGGGAGGACCTTCGCGCCAACAACGGAGCCTATTGATTTCTACCTGGATGCACCAAGCTGGAGTATTGGAAAGAGAATGGCCGCACATATCACTTTTGGATGCATATGTAAGGTGTATCACAAGGAGCTGGAGAATACTTACCAGATATGTGGCCGCCGAGATGACAAATGGGAGATGATTTGCACCAGGAGGATGGATCAATTGCAGCTTACATCCAAGAGATGGGAGATCATATTCATCGACAGGAAAATCAACAAATTATTCACATGAAGAAGATCAAGAAACTGGTGAGGAGAAACAACAAGCTGGAAGAGGAAATCAAGTCTACACGCGACGGATATGAGGAGGAAATCACAATACTAGTAGAAAAGAATGATGACCTGACAAGGAAGCTAGGAGTATTCATGGGAGACCCCGCGCCAGGAGGAGATGACGACCATCTCGAGGACTACATCATCATCGACGACACCGACTCCGACCTCGATAGTAGTGATGATGATTATGAAGAAGAACTGGAGCAGATATCATGGAGTCTTCCTCTGATGAAAATTTCTAGACGACCACCATTGTAATTAGTAGTATTTTCCCTCCAAGTAGTTGCAACGATCGAGTTTGTAGTTGTAGGTTAGACCATTTTTGTGTGACTTGTGTGCTATTGATTGTAGTGAAATTGGTTGTGTTTGTCTCATGAGCATTATGGGTAGTGAATCTCTCTTAGATCCCTATTCTATTCTGTTTTCTCACCCCTTCTAAACCCATCAGATACCTCCAAGACGTGACAATGGATTTGCCTTCCCACCGGAACTCACTCAGTTGATCAAGCAGCAGAATATCTTGATGCAGATTTTAGTCCAGAATCAGAACTAAGGCAACAACAACAACAACAACCCACCACCACCCCCTGTTGATCACCTAGCCCATTTCTTAAGGTTGAATCCGCCGGTGTTCTCTAGTAGCACTAAGCCAATTGTTGCAGATGATTGGCTCCGCAAGATTGGAAGAGAGCTGACCACTACAGGATGCACAGATGCGGAGAGAGTGCGTTTTGCTGCACATCAGCTTGATGGACCCGCAGCATCATGGTGGGAGAATTTCATAGCTACTTACCTCATTGACACTATTACATGGGATCAATTTCAGCAGGCTTTCCGTACTGCCCATGTTTCAGCAGGAGCTATGCAACTTGCGCCAAGGAGGACGTATAGTGGGCCAGTATGTGGATGAGTTTAGTAAGTTAGCATGCTATGCCCCTGATGACCTAGCTATAGATGCCGCTAAGCAGGAGAAGTTTCTGGAAGGACTAAATGATGAGCTGAGCGTGCAGTTGATGGTGGCAACATTCAACAACTACCATGAGTTGGTAGATAGGGCTCTCATGATTGAAGGCAAGCAGCAACAGATTGATAATCGCAAGAGGAAGTATGGACAAGGGAGGTACACTTCAGGAGCTCAGCAGAAGCCCTGCTATTCCCCGTACTCAGGAGGACATACCCACAACCATGGAGGCCATACCCATGGAGGACAAACGCACAACGGAGCAAGTTCGCACAACCATAGTGGCCCGAAGAATGGCAATGGGAATGGAGGAAGCAGCAGCCAAAACCGTTCCAACCCTTCAACACCAGCCAAGAGGGATTTGAGCCATGTTACATGTTTCAAGTGCCAAAGAACTGGACATTATGCCAATGAATGTCCTGACGCGAAGAATGGAAATGGCAATGGAAGTTCTTCCAAGAAGCCCAACGCTTTCACCAAAGGTCAGGTGAACCACATCAGCATGGAGGACATAGAGGATCAACCCGACGCAGTTCTCGGTAAGTTTTTGATTAATGCATTTCCCACACTTGTTCTTTTTGATACTGGTGCATCGCATTCATACATATCTAGGGGATTTGTGGAGCAGTTTAAATTGCCAACCCTAGCCCTTAGGTCACCCATGTTAGTAAGCTCCCCAGGAGCAGAGTATACGGCCATCCTATGGTGTGATCGGTTACCCTTGAGCATTGGCAGACATGTGTTTCCCTCAGACCTAATAATTTTGGAGTCACAAGGATTGGATATAATATTAGGCATGGATTGGTTATAAAAGTATGGAGGGAACATTGATTGTGCTAGTAAGTCGATATTCCTCACCACCCCAGAAGGAAGAAGGATCAAGTATGTATCCCGACATGTGCCGAAGAGGACTCAAGTGGATTTCTTATCTGGAATTGTATAGGAGGAAGTACCAGTGGTGAAGGATTACCCCGACGTATTTCTGGAGGTGTTACTAGGCATGCCACCGGATCGAGACCTTGAGTTTTTGATTGAGCTATTGCTAGGCACCGGGCCAATATCAAAGAGACCGTATCGGATGCCCACAAAGGATCTGGAGGAAATTAAGAAGCAGATTAAGGAGTTAATGGATAAAGGTTACATTCGACCAAGTTCATCACCTTGGGGAGCCCCAGTGCTTTTAGTGGAGAAGAAGGATGGATCTTTAAGGATGGTTGTTGATTATCATGCATTGAATGAGGTGACAATCAAGAACAAATACCCTCTGCCGATGATCAACGATTTGTTTGACCAGTTGCAAGGAGCTAAAGTATTTTCTAAGATTGATCTTCGATCGGGTTATCACCAGTTGAAGATTCGAGAGCAGGATATACCTAAGACATCTTTTACCACAAGGTACGGGCTATATGAGTATACCGTTATGTCATTTGGTTTGACTAACGCGCCTGCCTATTTCATGAACATGATGAACAAGGTATTTATGGAGTTTTTGGATAAGTTCATCATGGTGTTCATTGATGATATATTAGTCTACTCAAAGAACGAAGAGGAGCATAAGGAGCATTTGCATTTGGTACTTGAGAAGCTCAGAGAACATCAGTTGTATGCCAAGTTCAGCAAGTGTGAATTTTGGTTAAAGGAAGTTGGATTTCTCGGACATGTTATATCCGGAGAAGGAATAGCAGTAGACCCTACCAAGGTTGCTACTGTGACTAAATGGGTGGCACCCACAATAGTTGGAGAGATCAGGAGTTTTCTTGGACTCACAGGATATTATCGGAGGTTCATTGAGAATTTCTCCAGGATTGCAAAGCCCATGACGGAATTATTGAAGAAGGACACCAAATTTAAATGGACTGAGGAGTGTGAAGCCAGTTTTCAGGAGTTGAAGAAACGTTTGGTTACAGCCCCAGTGCTGATTCTGCCAGATCAACGCAAGGATTATCAAGTATATTGCGACGCTTCATGTCGAGGGCTTGGAGCAGTGCCTATGCAGGAAGGAAGAGTTGTTTCATATGCCTCAAGACAGCTTAAACCTCATGAGCTAAATTATGCTACGCATGATTTGGAGTTAGCAGCCGTAGTGCATGCGCTGAAGACATGGAGACATTTTCTCATCAGAAACCATTGTGAGGTATACACGGATCATAAGAGTTTGAAATATATCTTCACGCAGAAGGAGTTGAACCTCAGGCAAAGGAGATGGTTGGAGCTCATCAAGGATTATGATATGAAATTGCACTATCATCCCGGAAAGGCCAATGTAGTAGCAGATGCATTGAGCCGCAAGAGTTATGTTAACGCTCATGACCGGAGGATTACCTAAGGAGTTAGGAGATGATCCTCGAGAGTTATGTTTGGAGATAGTTCCGAGAGGTTATGTAGCATCATTGGAAATTTGGTCCACTTTGATGGGTAAGATCAGAGAAGCCCAGAAGACTGATAAGAAGATTGCCGAGATAAAGGAAAGGATGAGCAAAGGAAAGGCTAAAGGATTTGGTGAGGATGAGCACGACACTTTATGGTTTGAGGATCGCGTGCCTAGCGACCCCGAGATCAAGAAGTTGATTCTGCAAGAGGCCCATGATTCGCCGTATTCAATTCACCCAGGAAACACTAAGATGTATCTGGATTTGAAGGAAAGTTTCTGGTGGACAGGAATGAAGAAGGATATTGCCGAGTATGTAGTAGTATGTGATGTATGTCAGAGAGTTAAGGCAGAGCATCAGAAGCCAGCTGGATTGCTACAGCCATTGCCGATACCCGAATGGAAGTGGGATAAACTTGCCATGGTTTTTGTCACTAGATTGCCCAGGACTCATTCAGGCTATGACTCTATCTGGGTTGTAGTCGATCGTTTGACGAAAGTAGCTCATTTCATCCTGGTGAAGACCACCTATATGAGTGCCAAGCTGGCAAAGATATACATGACCAGGATCGTTTGCATGCATAGAGTTCCGAGGACCATTGTATTAGATAGAGGAACCCAGTTCACCTCAAAGTTGGAATCAGTTGCATGAAACCTTGGGTACCAGGCTAGAGTTCAGTACAGCCTTTCATCCACAGACAGATGGAGAGACCGAAAGAGTCAATCAGATTCTGGAGGACATATTGAGAGCTTGTGTGCTAGACTGTGGGTCTAGTTGGCACGACAGTTTACCGTATGCAGAGTTCTCTTATAACAACGGTTATCAAGCCAGTCTGAAGATGGCCCCTTTCAAAGCTTTGTATGGAAGGAGGTGCAGGACACCATTATCATGGGATGAAATTGGAGATCGACAGTTGTTTGGACCAGATTTAATCAAAGACTCTGAAGAGAAGGTTAAGTTGATTCCCGACAAACTCAAGGTAGCCCAGTCCAGGCGGAAGAGTTATGCAGATTCTAAACATAAGGAGACAGTTTACAAAGTCGAACACAGAGTATATCTTCGTGTGTCCCCACTTCGAGGAGTTAAGCATTTTGGAGTCAAAGGAAAGCTAGCACCATGTTTTGTGGGACCATACCGAGTTTTGGAACATACGGGAGAAGTTGCATACAAACTGGAATTGCCAGAAGGATTGTCAGGAGTTCACAATGTGTTTCATGTTTCCCAGTTGAAGAAGTGCCATCCAAAGATGGACGATATTCCTCTGAGAAATACAGTGCCACTAGAAGAGATTTAGTTAGACAGTTATCGGCCTTCAGGGAACGGGGGTACCCAGACTTGCCTGCTTGCGTCCTGTGGCGTGGCTCAAGTAGGGGGCCCACCACGGCCCATCTTCATCGACATGATCTCAAGACCCTCGCGATGGGCCAAGCCTTGCAGGGCGGACGACAGGGAGCTTCCTCAGGAACAGCCTCGCCAGGCTGGCTCACGAGGAGGCGGAGAGATCAAGGCAGGGTGCCTCATGAGGTGCCCATGACGCAAGCCATGACGATCGAGACCAGGCGGGCACCAGGCGGGCGCCGGCCTGGGCAGTGTCCTTGTTTCCCCTTTGGTGCAAAGGGGGCAAGCGCAGGCCAAGGCATCAGGCAAAGGATACCATTTTGGTGCAACAAGACCAAGACCAGCAGAACAATAGGATGGAGGTCATCGTGGAGCCCAGGAAGGCGTCATCGTCAGAGCCTTTGGCAGGCGAGGACCAACTTTAGTCAGGATAAGTGTACTAGATGTTCCCCTTCAAAATGGCCAATTGTTGGCGCCCTTCCTGCTTAATATTTGGGAAGAGGACCAGGGCCTTGCTCTATAAATAGGACTAGCCACTCTCAGGGCAGGGACGAACCATTCAAACCTTAGCTAGATCCACCCATTCAAGAACTCCTCCCCTCGCGAGGTTGTTCTCCCTTTGTACTGTTCATCATCAGCCCCTGAGGCAATCCACCACACCACAAACTAGAGTAGGGTATTACACCACACTGGTGGCCCAAACTAGTATAAATCTTGCGTCCCTTGTGTTGTTCTTTGTGTAGTTTAGATCTCTTGCGAGGCGACGAGACGTGAGTAGGTAGGGGGAGTGATCTCCATGCGCACCTCAGAGTTCGAACCTCGAGGGTCTGCCGGAACCCGCAATCTGACATTTGGCGTGCCAGGTAGGGGTGCGCCGGAATCTTGCCTTCCGCCGCCCTGCGTCTCGCCGTCCGTCACATCCATGTCTGACGCTCGTCGAGCCCGCGCCGAGCGCCGGGCAGCCCTCGCCACCCGCATCGCCCAGACGGCGCTCATCGGCGAATGCCCCCATCATTCCCCATCGCCCGCTGCCAACGCCGCCACCGGCCCGACAGGGAACGAGCAGCAGGCCTCGTCCCTGCACCCTTCGGTGCGGTGAGAGGGCCGCACCACCACCCCGTCGCTGACTCCAGCCGTTTCGTCCTCCCACGCCCGTCGCGCCCCCGTGGACGCGCATGCCGTGCTGCTCCTGGCGCGAGAGCTCCTGCACTACCATCCCATCGATGACCTCTACGAGGACTGGCTTGCCCGCATCACCAAGCTCGTCAGCGCCGCAGGGGGCTCTCTGATGCCCTCTCTCTCACTGCCTCGCCCTCCACCCTACACAGGAGGCATGGATCAGGAGGTGCCTCCGCCACCTCCTCACCAAGAAGGCGCCCTACCCCCACGGCGTGCGGCTCCGGCACGAGACCCACCGCGTCCGGTGCCCGTGCGACAAGAAAGGAGCTGCCAGGAGATCCCTCGCCCCCAAGAAGCTGCCCGCGTCCTCCCTCCACCGGCACGTCATGACCGCGCTCCTGCTCCAGTGCGCCAAGACCCCGCGCTGCTCCTGGCAGCAGCGCGCGGAGACCTCCAAGATCAAGCCCTTCGTCACCAAAGGCCCCCTGTGGCCACTGCAGGATGCCGCGCCTTAACCACCGAGCTGCGCAGCGTAGCTTGGCCGGGCAAGTTCAAACCCGACCTGCCCCCACGCTATGACGGCACGGCGGACCCTTTGGAGTTCCTCCAGCTCTACGAGCTCGACATCGAGGCCGAACGGGGACAAGAAGGTCATGGCGAACTGGTTCTCCATGGCGCTCAAGGACAGTGCCCGCACCTGGCTCCTGAACCTGGCTCCTGGCACGATTTCCTCTTGGGATGAGATGCGCACCAACTTCATCGCCAACTTCCAAGGCACTCGCGACCAGCCCCTGGCCATGAGCGACCTTCGCCGCATCAAGCAACAGCCAGGAGAGACCTTGCAGAAGTACATTCAGCATTTCAACAACGCTCACCTCAAGATCCCCGGGTGACTGAGGAAGCCATCATCTCAGCCTTCTCTGACGGTGTGTGTGACATCAAGATGAAGGAAGAGCTAGCAGTCCATGAAGACCTGTGCACATCCCTGGAGCTGTTCAACCTGGCGACCAGATGCACTAGGGCTGAGGAAGGGCGACTCTCCCTCCTCGAGCTTCCGGCTGCCGATCCAGATGAGAAGAAGCCCAAGGCCAAAGACGTGAAGCGCAAGGGGGCTGCTGTGCTTGCAGCACAGCCAGACACCAAGCAAGGCAGGGATCAGCCTGAGTCATCCAAGGACAGCCGGTACTGCATGTACCATGACCTCCACACCCACAACACCAATGAATGCCAAGAGCTCAGGGTCGTGCGAGATGGGAGTAACGGCCGGCGCCCCGAGCGCAATGACCGGGGCTATGGCCGAGGAGGAGGAAGAGGTGGAGGACGATGGGAAGACCATGGCCCTAGCCAAGGGTGTCGCGACCGACCACGCGAGGACCGCTGGCAAGACCAGCCTCGCGAGGGATCAGCCTCGCGAGGATCGCCCTCAAGGCAATGCGGGCATCCCTCCTCTGCCACCTCCGCCGAGGAGAAATGAAGACCATCACTAGGACGAAGGAGCAGGGGGCTTCCAGGAGCCGCGTGCAATCGCTTGCATCCTGGGCGGCGCTCAAGCCCCAGCTTCACAGCGCATCTTCAAGCAGTTTGCTCACAAGGTGAATGCAGTCCTCCCCAAGCTTGAAGCCACACGCCCCCTCAGGTGGTCAGTGTGCAGCCACGGCTAGGGTCCTCCCGATGCTTTGCTCCCCAATCATCAGCAATGTGCAAGTCACCAAGACCCTCATCGATGGCAGAGCAGGACTCAACGTCCTGTCCGTCGAGATGTTCAACAATCTCCAAGTGCCATACGATCAGCTTCAGCCAACCAAGCCTTTCTCAGGAGTCACTGATGGTTCCACCGTTCCGATAGGACAATTCCGCCTCCCTGTCACCTTTGGGTAGCGCAACAACTACCGCACCGAGCTCATTAACTTTGACGTCGCCCACATTCGCCTGCCATACAATGCCATCCTCGGGTACCCAGCCCTGGCCAAGTTCATGGCAGTGACTCACCACGGCTACAATGTCCTCAAGATGCCAGGAAGCTGTGGAGTCATCACGCTGCCATGTGAGGAAAGGGATGCGGTGTGTTCTCTCGAGCATGCTTTTCAAGCCACAGCAGTCGAAGACCCAGATCACAGGAGCGGGAGACTTCCCGAGGCAGTCCCTAAGAAGAAGAAGGCATCACCCAGCCAGAACCCTCGGGAGGCAGGCCCCTCCAGTGGCGTCGTGTCAGGATCTGTGCCCGTCCAAGGGGCGCCTCCTTCTGTCGCATAGGAAGGCGCGCCTGGCACCCTCCTCGGGCAAGGCTCGGGGGCTCTCTCCTGGAGGGCCACCGACTTTGCCAAGGTCACGAGGGAGGCGCTCGGGCACCATTTGGAGGCATGTTTCAAAGCACGTTTCCCTCAGGAAGGAACTAGGCAAGGAGGGCCAAGCCCTCGGGAGTTCATCGCGAAAAGCATCCAAGAGCTGCATGAGTCAAGAGACATGAGTGGCAACCGCTGCTTACCTGCCGTAGCTCCCCATCCAGGAGAGGATGGCGGGTTGCGCGTCTGCATCGACGTACCGGGGCTCAACTGAGCCGCATCTCAAGAGTGCCTCTGGCCTTCATGCGTGGGGTGATGTGAGGGTCCACCCCACAGCTACGTTCGCATGCCCTTCGGCTTGCCGAACACAGCTGCCTCTCACCAGCGCCTGCTGAGGAGCATTCTGGAGGCTCAGGAGGTCAGGCATTCCGCAGTCCTGGCAGAGATGGAGATGGCCCTTGAAGAGCCACCTGCGCCCCCGGAGCCTCCCGAGGCTCCTGGGCCTGGGGGCTCGTGAGGGTCGGCTTCTGCAGCACACCATCATCTACTTCAGCATTTCTTCATCTCCGACATCATCAGGTGACACCCTTCGAGTTTCATTTTCAGCGGGGAGCACCCCCAGGGCTGTATCATTCCTAGGCCGTGTGGGTCCGTCCCTACGGCATGTATCTCTTTTGTTCATGTCTTTCGATTACCTTGTTGGGGGCGCCCCTCGGGCTGCATTATCCCCAAGCCACTCGGGCCTGACCCAGCGGCACTTGCCTTTTTTATGCATCTACCTAAATGGGATTTCTCCTTCGTGCTTAACGTGTACGACCTAATCGCCTGCTCAATTGACACCTACCTCTAGAGCCGCTCGCCCTGGCACGGTGCTTGCGCACGGGTCTGTCCCTGCAACACTGATAAATCTGAGTGGCCGAGCTCTGGCCGTGGCAGCCCCACAAGGCGCCACCTCACCAGGCCCTTAGTGCCACAATCACTCCTTCGGAGCGACCAATGGTTGGCCAACAACCATGGCAACAGGCCTTGCTTTCTCTCGTGATTGGTACACAGGACCTGCTCCAGGAGTAACGCCAAGAATGATGTGAGCCTCCTCTCCCTCTCTCCGTCACCACCCGCTTGCACGTTAAAAGGGGGGTACCTGAGCATCGTGACTCACGGGCTCTTACTGGCTCTCCAGCCCTCACCCCCTGGCCTTGACCCACGGCATCGCGACCTGTCATACCAGCGGCGGCTGAGCTCGCTTGAGGGCCGGGACCTGAGGACGTAGAGCATGAAGGAAGGTGTGTGGGGGAGGGAAGAGGCTCGCAAAGGCCTGACCCAGCAACACCTCAGCTGCCGCCACGAAGGCCCGGCACTTCACCGAAAGCTACTCCAAATCAATAAGATAAGTTACTCCAGAACTGACTCGGCTCGGCGTTAAACCCTCACCTACTGCAGCTCTATCACGACAATGTTGCCTACCTCTCTTACCCAGCGGAGGCTGCTTGAGCGCTAAAGGGGACCCCCTGAGCATCGTGACTCAGAGGCTCTTACTGGACCTCGGGCCGCTCACCTCCTGGCCTTGAGCACGGCATCGCGCCCTGGCATACAAGCGACGACTGAAGCTTGCCTGGGGACTGGGACCTGTCAGCGTAGAGCACCGAGCCCTCGTGAGGAGAGAGAGAGGGAGCCGAGCCGGGATAGGACTAGCATCTTGCATCAGTTCATAATGAGGATATATATTCACAAAAGACATGGCCAGTGCCTTACAATACCCCCGTGGGGTGGTACTTTGATTCCTCGCAGGGAACAGGAGGTGTTAATCCTAAGGTACGCTAACTAAGCACGCCTCCGCAGAAGACGCCATCATCAACAGTGGGCCAGCAGGCACGAGCGCCAACCCCATCTAGATCAGTGGCGTAGACGGCCTGATAGAGTTGCCACACTCTGAGCATGGCACGAGCTCGGGGGCTCGTAGCTGTCGTTGCTCGTCTCCGGAGTCGCGTAGAGCTCGGCGGAGTCACTGGACCCTCCGGCATCTCCTCTGCTGCCTGAGGAGCCGCTGGGGGAGCGGTTGGCGGGCTAGGTCCTCGCCCCGATGATGCCCCTGCCGCTTTTCTCAGGGCAGTATTCCAGTCGGAGTCCTTTCGCGTTGAAGACCTTGAAGAACATTAAGGAGGCCCCGTCGTATTCGAGATGAATCACGAGGGCCCCTTCGATCGGTAGACCCGGGCAATCTCACCCCAGCCTCGGGTCATGTAGACCTTGCCCGGAGCGACGATCTCGACCTCCGCTCCGGTTGCAGGGGTACTGCAGTCAGCATGCTGCAACCAGAGCTCAACAGGCCCCCTCGGCGGGATCTCGAAGGCGAAGGAGGAAGGAAGGCGAATCCAAGAACGAGGAGGCATGGCAGCATGAAGCACAAGCTCGTGAGAAGAGCCCCCAGCATGGACTCCAGGAGGAACGACGCGCACCGCTGTAATCCGTCATCGACGACGACGACTCCTGCAACGCCGCTCGGCGCCTTCTCCTCCAGGGCCCTCGATCCGGGCGTACAAGGGCAACGAGAACCCAAGCGGTGGTCGCTCAAACCAGGGCCTCGACACCTCCTGCCCAGCAACCCAGTCTCCGCGGCAGATGGCTGGCCGTTTCTTCGGCGGGAGCGGGCAGAAACCCTCTCGGGGGGCCTTTCCCTTCTCGTCTATAGAAAACCGGCAAATTGGTGCCATCGGCGTAAGGTGGAGCAAGGGCGAGGAAGGAGAAGAAAGAGAGTAGCTGGAAGGATGAATCGGAAGGGCTCATGCCATTCTGTACTTATAGCCAGGGAAGGCCAACCGCCGGCCTCCACGATCACAGGTAATCATGACCCGTTTTGCATGCAAGGACTTGTCAAGTCACGCGGTTGCCGAGGCATCGTGGGGAGCGGGGACGCCCACGTCCAATCAACCACCACGCGGCGCCCAAGGCCGCAGGCTGTTGGGGCCCACGGCGCTTCACACTTGCCCCTTCGCTTCTCCGCTAAGCCAAGTCTGGGCGCGCCTTGGGCCTGGGGGCTATTGTCGGCTGTCAGGACCCCGACTCAATGCCACACCGATCTAGCATGTAACACATCATATCACTTTGCGGCCTCACGCACGGTATTCCCACGGGTGCCACCTTACCTGGCCCGGGACCGTTTGCGCCTTTTGGCTCACGTATATGATAGTGTCGCTAGCATCCATATGACAAAGAACCCGGGATGACATGGCTAGTCGTGAACCCAAAGTGGCACTAACTTACAGGGACAGGCATCCATGACCCAGCATCGAACGTGTCGGTCATCAGCGAGTGAATCCAGGCTGTAGCACTGGGCTAGCAGGACTCCGGTGAACCGGGCTGTAGCGGGCTAACAGGACTCCGGTATTCATCGCGTGACATTTCCCCGAAGGGACAGACACAGGAACGAAGAAGGACACATGCCGGCCAGCCTAAGTGTTCCGGAGCAGTAGCAAGCTACCATGGCTCGGTGGAAACACTAGGAGACATTTCTCGGTAAGGGAGGCTACTAAAGATAAACAACTAGATAGTCAGATCCCACACATACCAAGCATTTCAATAACATACACACAATATGCTCGATATGTGCAATACAACATGGCATCACAAAATGACTCTACGACTCAAGTAGTTTATTCAATAGGCTCCGAGGAGCGAGATATTACAAACATGGGTCTCATGACCCAACAATCAGAGCATACAAGTCAAAGCACAAGCGGAAGCTTAACATGTCTGAGTACAGACATCTAGAAATGGAAAAGGCTGAGAAGCCTGACTATCTACCAGATCCTGCCGAGGGCACAAGATCGTAGCTGAGGTAACAAGCTAAATGTCGAAGTCCACGTGGAACTACTAGTGAGACTGAAGTCTCTCTGCAAAAACATAAAATAGGCAAACGTGAGTACAAATGTACCCAGCAAGACTTACATCAGATCTATCTACATATGCATCATTATCAACAAATGGGGGTGGTGGAGTTTAACTGTAGCAAGCCAGCTTTGACTCGGTGGCTAACCTGAACTACGACTGCAAGTAACTCTTTTGAGGTGGCGCACACGAGTCCACATATTCACCATATCAATACACCACTATGGATCCGCTCCCGTCTCCCTACGAGAACGCCATCCATAGCACTCACGCTTATCTTGCGTATTTTAGAGTATCCACTTTCACTTGTCTATGAACTATGCAAGGGGTCCAAGTTTCCATATCCGAGGAATCCGGCTATTCGAATAGATAATGATAACCCTGCAGGGGTGTACTTCTTCACACACGCTCTCGCCACTTACCGCCCTGTACACGTCATGTACCTCGGCAACCTTCAAGCGGAAGCCGGGCGAGGGAGTCGGCCATGACCTGACTAACCGAACAAGTCTCTAGTCCAGGTTTATCGCCTATTCGGGTTCCATTCGCAAGGAGATCCGGCCGGGGTGTCGCTTACGGCCCCAAACGATGTGAGCAGGGTTCCCAAGCCCACCTTCCGGGTGCCACTTGGTACACCGGGCCACTGTGCCTAGTCTGTCCCAAGCCCACCTGTACCGGGTGCCACTTGGTAAACTACTAACACTACCTACAAACACCATAAACTAGTTGCAACTCCTGGACAGAGATCATGTTGATTAATAAGTCGAGAGAGTCAATTAAGGATCCCAATGTGTGGTAGTAGCTGTTCATGGATCACAAACACAGAACTCAGTTCCTGAGGACGGCTGCAATGAGACAACCCACCATGTACTCCTACATGGCCTCTCACCGCTACCTTTACCAAATCGTGTTCACACACTTAGCTCACACACAGTAGGACATGTTCACACACCTCTGATTCATCCCCAATGAATCAGACCTGACTCAACTCTAAGCAGTAGCAGGCATGACAAACAAGCATGAATGAGTAGGCATAACAGGGCTCAAACAACTCCTACTCATGCTAGTGGGTTTCATCTATTTACTGTGGCAATGACAGGTCATGCAAAGGATAAAGGGGTTCAGCTACCGCAGCAAGTAACAAATATGTCGTTGTTGTCCTAATGCAGTAAAAGAGAGCAGGAGCGAGAGAGTGGGATTTTATTGGAATGAACAAGGGGGTTTTGCTTGCCTGGCACTTCTGAAGATAATATAGCTCTTCATCGGTGTCATCGATCACATCGTCGGTATCACGTCTATCGAAAGGGGCAATCACCGGCAAACACAGAAGAAACACGATCAATGCAATGCACAATATGATGCATGCTATGACATGGCAATATGAATGTGTTTTGGGCTAATGCACCTAGCTATGATTTAAATGAAGTTGGTTTGAATACATGATTCAAATTCCAACTCCATATATGATTATTTAAATGCCCTTTATTTGTTTTGTCCAAATCAGAGGACAAACATTGTTCAAACATGCATGAAAATGGTACAGATGGATTCCTTGAATTTTTCTGATAATTTTTCATATATAAAACATTTAATTTGGAGTTACGGTTAATTTTCTATGATTTATTGAAGTTTTAGCTATTTCTGGAATTTCCTGCATTTATTTTAAATCCAAAAAATTGTTAATTGCGCCAGCATGACGTCAGTGTGACATCATCAAGTCAACTGGGGATGGTCCGGTCAAACCTGACCCTGGGTCCCACTGGTCAGCGTCTCAGGCTGGTTTAGGTGGATGACATGTGGGACCGGTCAAAGTTGACTTGACCAAGGTCAAACTGGCACGTGGGGTCCATGGTATTAACACTAATTTAACAGAAAAAATATACTAATCCTAATTAAGCGCAGGGGCCCACATGGCAGTGGCTCATAGGGTGATTAGCCCCTAACTAAGTGGCCACATCGGCCCGCCGGAGTTTGGCCGGCGGCGACCTCAAGCCGCGGCGGAAGCTTGCCGGAAATTCGCTATGGGGCTCGGTTTTGCGCGTGGTTTGCGTCTACGGGACGCTGGCAGTGAGGCGCATCCGAGGGTGGCAACAGCTCGAGCTGGGGTGGCCAGAGCTCACCGGAATGAAGCTCACGGCGGCGCCGGCGTTCGGGTGAACTGGGTTTCGGGGTTAGGGAGCACGACAGGAGGCAAGGAGGGGTGTTACGACCTCCTGGGGTTGCAGTGAGCACGGCCGCGTGCTCGGTTGCAGCTCTAGGCAACGGTGGCTACGGCGGCGACATGGCCGGCGGCGAAGAGCTCTCGGCTCCGACGGATTTGATAGCTATGCGATGCAAACGAGGCAGGGGAGAGAGGGGAAAGATTCCGGTGCTCACGGTGAACTCGCAGAGCAGACTAGTGGGCTCGGGGAAGCGGTGGAGACGGCGAATCGGACGGCGGCATCCGGCGGCCGTGGTCGGAGAAGAAGGCCGCAAACGTCGTCTTGGGGCCGTCCTGGCTCTTGTAGCTCGGAGAGGAGGGAGAGTAGGTGGTGGCGGCGCCTCTGAGAGCATCGGCGGGGCGAGGCAGTGGCTGTGGCCACAGCGGCAACGAACGGCGGCGGCGGGTGGGTTCGGTGGCTGTGTGCGAGAGAGAGAACAGAGGAGGGGGAAGAGCTCGAGGGAGTGAGAAGGGTCGGGGGGGTTGCGTGGCGTCGCGGACGGGGTCCAGGGCGACAAGGGGAAGGCGGCAAGCAGGAGGTGGCCGGGGCATCGCCAGCGCTCGCCACCGAGCAGCTTCGGGGCGAGGGGGAGGAAGACGACAGAGAGGAGGAGGTGGGCTAGACCGCTGGAGGAGCTGGGCCAGGTAAGTGGGCGCCAGGTAAGTCCTTCTGCTCTTTTTTAAATTTTCTGTTCTGTTTTATTTTTATTTAATTCTTTTGCCACTGTTTTGAATTTAAAAATAATTCAAACAATGCCAAAAGCTCCTCTGAATATTTTTATTTGCTAGATGGACTTTTCCAAAAGCTCATAAAATATTTCAGGGATATTTGAAATTATATTCTAATTATATGAATATAATTCAAATTCAAATAGCTAATGAATTAAATTCAAAGTCCCAAAAATAAATCCTTAAAAATGTTCAATATTTTGGTTGGGACCAAAACCCTTGCCAAAAATTATCAAACATTTAAGAAGAGCATTTTGGAACAATGAATGAGATTTTTAGGGTTTTTGCCCTTCTTTTATTTAGGGTTTTGAGGCTTCCAATTTCCCTCAGTTCAAGTTTCAAAATTTAAACATGATGCAAACACCAGGCAGCACCAGAAGCTAGGGATGTGACAACTCACCCCCACTAAACAAGAATCTCGACCCGAGATTCAAGTGTAGGGTAAGACGATGGGGAACGCAACCTAACACAATCTTCACGATCCAGGTTGCCCTTCATAAGAACATTGATTCCATCACCATCATTGTCTTGATGTCTTGCTCCGAGAACTCCAACCAGCATGACAGCAAGAGGAAAAGGGCAACTCCGAAAGAATCGATATTCTCGAAGATCGAACAACTTAGGATCAACTCATGGGATGAGACATTGACACATCTCTCGAGCTGAGACACGAAGCATAGATCTAAAGAAATGGAGTGAGACAGATGACGAGGGTTCGCTAAGTAGACAACAATTCCACACCTAAGAAGGTGGTAAACGATTGTCAACGTAGCGAGGAGTTGGGTTGCCATGATATCACGACGAAACATCCTGGAGGAGGGTGATTCGTAGATTATTACCTTAAGTGGCAAAAAGAATTACCTTTGATATAGGGATCATTGAGACTCTCTATATCAGCCTAAGGCAAATCACAGCAATCGATTGGCGGGGGTCGGTAGAATGGCATACTCGGACTTGGATGATGTGGATTACCTTGTTGAAGACAATGTAATGGATGAATTTGCTTATCACCGGAAATGGAAGAGACCCATGGTAGAATGGCACATTGGCGGTGCAAGCTGGGAACAAAATGCAAATGCTGGGAATGATTCTGGTAACTGGGGAAGAACCCAACAATAGAGGGTGAATTCACTGTTTGAAAAGGTCATAGAATTGCCGAGGAAACTGAGAGGAATCCCAGTTCGTGCCGATGATAACACGTATCGCTTGTGCGTGCTCTCAAGAACTTGAGCAATTCCACAATCATCAAGGTTTTATCAACAACCGCATCAAGGGTGCTGACAACACAACATACTACCATGATGAATAGCGATGGACGATGCAGATGCAAAGGAAGATAACACTTTCTCAGATTTCACCTTAGCGAGGCCAAGGGAACGAAATCTGGATGATCGACCGAGAGACATTTAGCACTCCGCCTCTAATGTTCTCCTTGATGTGCTAGTGTATCCCATCCCATGGTTTGATATCTAGAACATCAAGCAAAAGGTCGGACTTCGGAACACAAAAATCATAAGGCACAACTAGGGAGTAAATCCTACGAAGTCCTTATGGGAAGGTGGCCAACTTCCTTAATCAAGATACTACCATAATAGGTCTTCCGGCTAGGTGGGTTGGCCACGACATCCACTTTTCCGGTTATCGAGGGACCAGTATTATAGTTCTTGGGAAATGTTCCAACCATCATATCTGCCTGAGATTCAGATCTGGTTGGTGTCAGGATATCCAGACTCATCGAGTCTAGGAAGAAAAATGAAAGTTTGCAACACAATTCGACGAGATGACGTTGCGAGATTCTCGGGAAATGAACTACGATAGCAAGCTCCAAAACATGAGCTGGTTCTGCTACACACGTGTGAACACGCTGTCACAGACAAACATGAACACATGGTAGTCTTATAATAAAACACTACCGAGTTCCAGGAGAAAACCATCATCGAGGATATCGAAGTCCTTGCATAAGGTATACTCTTAAGAAGGAACTTCTTCTCCTTGAACAAATCAATCAGTGGCTTGGTGTGCTCGGGACACATATGGAATGGAGGTAGCTAATCTCACAATCCAATGTATACTTCACACATGCATGACTGACTTGGGATGATTCCAAGGAAGCAAAAACAATCTTTCTCGAATACACGGCGGCAACTTACACCAAGTGCACGTGAATTAGAGAAAGTCACATCTTTCATCCGGACATATGCTCCATGAGCGGGTCATGAAGATAATGCTTAGAAAAGTTTCCAATACTAGCTGGATGTTCAACACAATTATGGAGAGGTCAAATATGTTGCTGATGGCTTAACAACAATTCATCGGGATGACCATATAAATGGAATTCCATAATTATGTGAACAAGGACATAGCATTTGTCAGACCCAAAAGATGTAATGGTGTATGCTCGAGGGATAACCATGAGTAAGACAACATTACGAACATCGTTGGTTCTGATTTGATTTGACGATACCCATACTCAAATCAAAGTTTTTATAAGATAATAGGTCCAACAACTGATCACAGAGACCAATCGATGAAGATATCATCTTTCTTCAACACACACACACACACGGAAAGATATCCCTTAACATGAACTAAGTCAGACAAGCTTTTATCTTCCAACTCTCCAAGTTGTTGTCTAGCTTAACCAACTAGCTCAGGGGTATCCAACACGGATTCTTGGAGAAAGGGTGGTTTACAGGATAAACCAACTTGATCACGAGCTCAACATAACAGTCAGGAAACAACCCGGTAACACTTCCAGGAAGATAATTGGAAAGTCACGAACCACCGATATGTCTCTAAGCTCGAGAACAATCTTGCTTTTCAGGGCAAGATGATATGATCAAAAAGAAAAAATGAGGGATTGACACAATCCTAGCTCATTGATCGAGGAGTGCACCGGAAATAAGGACTAGGTAGCACGATCAGACTTAGAATGATAATTCAATAACCAGCATGCCAAGAATGAGAATATTGTCCATTAACTACCAAGCAACGGAGTTGCTAGGAGTATTGATTTCGCACATCACGGTACACTTGTCGGCATTCCGGTTACAATGACACGGGAACCGAGGAATGAACAATGATGGCAAGAAGTATCACTACGTCAAAATTCATGAGAGTTGGTGCAGTTCTCATGACAATTCTGACATAAAGGGGGTAATACTCCAAGGTAGAACAGAACCAAAAGCTGGATTGGCAACTGATCTGCGGAATACAACTACTTTGACCCAATCCTAGATATGGATGAGGTACTGGAGTTTGTTTCTCCAAGTCATTCAGGACAAAATGACTTGACGGACCACAAGAGTAATAGGCATCGACAAACGAACGCACGCATACTCTTGACTATCAATTGATAGACGAAGGTCAGTAGACAACTAAAGAGGGACAACTCAAAGGAACATATAACTTTCTGAGTTGTGGATGCATAGATTAGTATGTCGAACCAAGTTCAACATAATTCTTCCGGATAACCCATGCAGAAAGGTAGAACTGGCAGAGCCACAATATATAATGGAGAACTCATCAAGAGCACTCTGGTTGTGATCGTTCAGTTCAACGAGGAACTTCTGCCATAAGTAGTTCATGGTATTTGGAAGAAGAAGATACCACGGACTTCAAGGACTATCGCAAAGGTTACTAATATCCTAAAGGAACTAGCAAACACTATCGACATGAAGTAAGTAGGGTGAATCTCAGGTTCAAGAACCCCGGAATGGAATACCTACTAACTAAGTGGCATCAAGGGATGCTTACGAGAATGATGGCCAGAATCATCACACTGGGACACAATCATGGCTAAATTACTAGATGATCCCCTAAGACACCTAGGGTCATAATACCAGCTCCAACATATATGTCAAGGCAATAAAGTACCTCAACTCACTGATTAGTGTGCTTAATCTGGCCCAAAAGGACATCAGGAACGGAAGGAAGGGATTTGCAAATGCATCAGACTGTTTAGAAACCTGGGATGACTCGGACAGCATAACGGCTGTAAATGCTCAGAAAAGATTTGAGACATTCACAAAAATGGTGGCATAACCACTCAGAAGCACAATACCAAGGTTTCGAGATCAACAGTTAACATACAGAAGTCGTAGGAGCTGAACTGAGGCTTAATCCAACAATCTTATAAGTCTACGGATTAGTAACACGTGATCCTGATAGAGAGAAGAGATAGCCTAGTTCTTAGTCCCCGTAGAAGAGAAGAGGATGAGTCAGATCAGAGGGCCATGAGGTATAAGGAGTAAAAAGAGCCTTACGTTCCATCCCACAATCAATTCCCTTACATAACTAAAGCATTTCTAGACTCAACTTCGACCAGTTTGGCTTGATAATCCTACAAGCAGTCAAGCTCTGATACCAGCGCTGTCAGGACCCCGACTCAATGCCACACCGATCTAGCATGTAACACATCATATCACTTTGCGGCCTCACGCACGGTATTCCCACGGGTGCCACCTTACCTGGCCCGGGACTGTTTGCGCCTTTTGGCTCACGTATATGATAGTGTCGCTAGCATCCATATGACAAAGAACCCGGGCTGACATGGCTAGTCGTGAACCCAAAGTGGCACTAACTTACAGGGACAGGCATCCATGACCCAGCATCGAACGTGTCGGTCATCAGCGAGTGAATCCAGGCTGTAGCACTGGGCTAGCAGGACTCCGGTGAACCGGGCTGTAGCGGGCTAACAGGACTCCGGTATTCATCGCGTGACATTTCCCCGAAGGGACAGACACAGGAACGAAGAAGGACACATGCCGGCCAGCCTAAGTGTTCCGGAGCAGTAGCAAGCTACCATGGCTCGGTGGAAACACTAGGAGACATTTCTCGGTAAGGGAGGCTACTAAAGATAAACAACTAGATAGTCAGATCCCACACATACCAAGCATTTCAATAACATACACACAATATGCTCGATATGTGCAATACAACATGGCATCACAAAATGACTCTACGACTCAAGTAGTTTATTCAATAGGCTCCGAGGAGCGAGATATTACAAACATGGGTCTCATGACCCAACAATCAGAGCATACAAGTCAAAGCACAAGCGAAAGCTTAACATGTCTGAGTACAGACATCTAGAAATGGAAAAGGCTGAGAAGCCTGACTATCTACCAGATCCTGCCGAGGGCACAAGATCGTAGCTGAGGTAACAAGCTAAACGTCGAAGTCCACGTGGAACTACTAGTGAGACTGATGTCTCTCTGCAAAAACATAAAATAGGCAAACGTGACTACAAATGTACCCACCAAGACTTACATCAGATCTATCTACATATGCATCATTATCAACAAAGGGGGTGGTGGAGTTTAACTGCAGCAAGCCAGCTTTGACTCGGTGGCTAACCTGAACTACGACTGCAAGTAACTCTTTTGAGGTGGCGCACACGAGTCCACATATTCACCATACCAATACACCACTATGGATCCGTTCCCGTCTCCCTACGAGAACGCCATCCATAGCACTCACGCTTATCTTGCGTATTTTAGAGTATCCACTTTCACTTGTCTATGAACTATGCAAGGGGTCCAAGTTTCCATATCCGAGGAATCCGGCTATTCGAATAGATAATGATAACCCTGTAGGGGTGTACTTCTTCACACACGCTCTCGCCACTTACCGCCCTGTACACGTCATGTACCTCGGAAACCTTCAAGCGGAAGCCGGGCGAGGGAGTCGGCCATGACCTGACTAACCGAACAAGTCTCTAGTCCAGGTTTATCGCCTATTCGGGTTCCATCCGCAAGGAGATCCGGCCGGGGTGTCGCTTACGGCCCCAAACGATGTCAGCAGGGTTCCCAAGCCCACCATCCGGGTGAAACTTGGTACACCGGGCAACTGTGCCTAGTCTGTCCCAAGCCCACCTATACCGGGTGCCACTTGGTAGACTACTAACACTACCTACAAACACCAGAAACTAGTTGCAACTCCTGGACAGAGATCATGTTGATTAATAAGTCGAGAGTGTCAATTAAGGATCCCAATGTGTGGTAGTAGCTGTTCATGGATCACAAACACAGAACTCAGTTCCTGAGGACGGCTGCAATGAGACAACCCACCATGTACTCCTACATGGCCTCTCACCGCTACCTTTACCAAATCGTGTTCACACACTTAGCTCACACACAGTAGGACATGTTCACACACCTCTGATTCATCCCCGATGAATCAGACCTGACTCAACTCTAAGCAGTAGCAGGCATGACAAACAAGCATGAATGAGTAGGCATAACAGGGCTCAAACAACTCCTACTCATGCTAGTGGGTTTCATCTATTTACTGTGGCAATGACAGGTCATGCAAAGGATAAAGGGGTTCAGCTACCGCAGCAAGTAACAAATATGTCGTTGTTGTCCTAATGCAGTAAAAGAGAGCAGGAGAGAGAGAGTGGGATTTTATCGGAATGAACAAGGGGGTTTTGCTTGCCTGGCACTTCTGAAGATAATATAGCTCTTCATCGGTGTCATCGATCACATCGTCGGTATCACGTCTATCGAAAGGGGCAATCACCGGCAAACACAGAAGAAACACGATCAATGCAATGCACAATATGATGCATGCTATGACATGGCAATATGAATGTGTTTTGGGCTAATGCACCTAGCTATGATTTAAATGAAGTTGGTTTGAATACATGATTCAAATTCCAACTCCATATATGATTATTTAAATGCCCTTTATTTGTTTTGTCCAAATCAGAGGACAAACATTGTTCAAACATGCATGAAAATGGTACAGATGGATTCCTTGAATTTTTCTGATAATTTTTCATATATAAAACATTTAATTTGGAGTTACGGTTAATTTTCTATGATTTATTGAAGTTTAAGCTATTTCTGGAATTTCCTGCATTTATTTTAAATCCAGAAAATTGTTAATTGCGCCAGCATGACGTCAGTGTGACATCATCAAGTCAACTGGGGCTGGTCCGGTCAAACCTGACCCTGGGTCCCACTGGTCAGCGTCTCAGGCTGGTTTAGGTGGATGACATGTGGGACCGGTCAAAGTTGACTTGACCAAGGTCAAACTGGCACGTGGGGTCCACGGTATTAACACTAATTTAACAGAAAAAATATACTAATCCTAATTAAGCGTAGGGGCCCACATGGCAGTGGCTCATAGGGTGATTAGCCCCTAACTAAGTGGCCACATCGGCCCGCCGGAGTTTGGCCGGCGGCGACCTCAAGCCGCGGCGGAAGCTTGCCGGAAATCCGCTATGGGGCTCGGTTTTGCGCGTGGTTTGCGTCTACGGGACGCTGGCAGTGAGGCGCATCCGAGGGTGGAAACAGCTCGAGCTGGGGTGGCTAGAGCTCACCGGAATGAAGCTCACGGCGGCGCCGGCGTTCGGGTGAACTGGGTTTCGGGGTTAGGGAGCACGACAGGAGGCAAGGAGGGGTGTTACGACCTCCTGGGGTTGCACTGAGCACGGCCGCGTGCTCGGTTGCAGCTCTAGGCAACGGTGGCTACGGCGGCGACATGGCCGGCAGCGAAGAGCTCTCGGCTCCGACGGATTTGATAGCTACGCGATGCAAACGAGGCAGGGGAGAGAGGGGAAAGATTCCGGTGCTCACGGTGAACTCGTAGAGCAGACTAGTGGGCTCGGGGAAGCGGTGGAGACGGCGAATCGGACGGCGGCATCCGGCGGCCGTGGTCGGAGAAGAAGGCCGCAAACGTCGTCTTGGGGCCGTCCTAGCTCGTGTAGCTCGGAGAGGAGGGAGAGTAGGTGGTGGCTGCGCCTCTGAGAGCATCGGCGGGGCGAGGCAGTGGTTGTGGCCACAGCGGCAACGAACGGCGGCGGCGGGTGGGTTCGGTGGTTGCGTGCGAGAGAGAGAACAGAGGAGGGGGAAGAGCTCGAGGGAGTGAGAAGGGTCGGGGGGTTGCGTGGCGTCGCGGACGGGGTCCAGGGCGACGAGGGGAAGGCGGCAAGCAGGAGGTGGCCGGGGCATCGCCAGCGCTCGCCACCGAGCAGCTTCGGGGCGAGGGGGAGGAAGACGACAGAGAGGAGGAGGTGGGCTGGGCCGCTGGAGGAGCTGGGCCAGGTAAGTGGGCGCCAGGTAAGTCCTTCTGCTCTTTTTTAAATTTTCTGTTCTGTTTTATTTTTATTTAATTCTTTTGCCACTGTTTTGAATTTAAAAATAATTCAAACAATGCCAAAAGCTCCTCTGAATATTTTTATTTGCTAGATGGACTTTTCCAAAAGCTCATAAAATATTTCAGGGATATTTGAAATTATATTCTAATTATATGAATATAATTCAAATTCAAATAGCTAATGAATTAAATTCAAAGTCCCAAAAATAAATCCTTAAAAATGTTCCATATTTTGGTTGGGACCAAAACCCTTGCCAAAAATTATCAAACATTTAAGAAGAGCATTTTGGAACAATGAATGAGATTTTTAGGGTTTTTGCCCTTCTTTTATTTAGGGTTTTGAGGCTTCCAATTTCCCTCAGTTCAAGTTTCAAAATTTAAACATGATGCAAACACCAGGCAGCACCAGAAGCTAGGGATGTGACATCGGCGTTCTGGGAACGGGGGTACCCAGGCTTTCTTGCCTGCGGCCTGCGGCGTGGCTCAAGTAGGGGGCCCACCACGGCCCATCTTCATCGACACGAGCTCAAGACCCTCGCGAGGGCCCAAGCCTCGCGGGGCGGATGACAGGGAGCTTCCTCAGGAACAGCCTCGCCAGGCTGGCTCACGAGGAGGCGGAGAGATCAAGGCAGGGTGTCTCACAAGGTGCCCATGACGCAAGCCATGACGATCGAGACCAGGCGGGCGCCAGGCGGGCGCCGGCCTGGAAAGTGTCCTTGTTTCCCCTTTGGTGCAAAGGGGGCAAGCGCAGGCCAAGGCATCAGGAAAAGTATACCATTTCGGTGCAACAAGACCAAGACCAGCAGAACGGCAGGATGGAGGTCATCGTGGAGCCCAGGAAGGCGTCATCGTCAGAGCCTTTGGCAGGCGAGGACCAACTTTAGTCAGGATAAGTGTACTAGATGTTCCCCTTCAAAATGGCCAATTGTTGGCGCCCTTCCCGCTCAATATTTGGGAAGAGGACCAGGGCCTTGCTCTATAAATAGGACTAGCCACTCTCAGGGCAGGGGACGAACCATTCGAACCTTAGCCAGATCCACCCATTCAAGAACTCCTCCCCTCACGAGGTTGTTCTCCCTTTGTACTATTCATCATCAGCCCCTGAGTCAATCCACCACACAACAAACTAGAGTACGGTATTACACCACAATGGTGGCCCGAACTAGTATAAACCTTGTGTTATTCTTCATGTAGTTTAGATCTCTTGCGAGGCGACGAGACGTGAGTAGGTAGGGGGAGTGATATCCGTGCGCACCCCAGAGGTCGAACCTCGAGGGTCTGCCAGAACCCGTAATCCGACAACAGTGATTTGACTTATGAGGAGAATCCAGTCAAGATTCTCAAGTTTTCCAGCCGAGTTACTCGCAGCAAGGTTATCAAGTTTTGCAAAGTTCAGTGGAGACACAATACCGAGGAGGAAGCCACCTGGGAGCGAGAAGAAGACCTTCATAGGCACCACCCAAACTTTTTTGCTGACCAACCCGAATCTCGAGGGCGAGATTCATCTTAAGGGGGGTAGGTTTGTAACATCCAAATTTTCAATTTGGATGTTATACATAGATCATCACATGCATATCATATCTATTCTTGCATTTTGGTTGAGATCCTAGAAATCTTAAGCAACTCAAGGAACCACGGAGACAGTTGGAGGTTTCACAAAATTCATATTTGAATTTAATTCAAATTTGAAGAAAAGGATCGATTTGATTTTATAAATTTTTATCTCCAAATATTTTCAATATTAAAAATAAATGAGAGAAGATAATATGACTTCTTCGAATTAAGAGAAATGTAGGAGAAAGAATTTTTAAAATCAAATTATGATTTTTCTCGTATTTTATTTGCTATTTTATTTGAATTGGAAAAATATGCATTTTTGAAAATTGCATTTTTAGGCCAGAAAATTGTTCACTTTGTTCTAAATAATTAATTTAGACGGCAAAAATTGTTTTTAGCATTTTTAGAAGAAAAAAAATTATTTTATTAGGAATTTTCTCTTCGGGCGAAAATTTATTTAAAAAAACTCTCCGCACCGAACTGGGCTGAAGCCCAGCCGGCCCGCTCACGCCAACCGCCATCGCGTCGCGCCGCCGTGCCGCCGGCGGACTCCGCCTGGAGTCTGGCTCGGACTCCGCCGCCGCCTGCCCCCTCCCGCAAGCCTCCTCCCCCCTTTAAAAGCGTGCCCTAGCCCCCATGGGACCCCAAGCCGAAGCCACCGCCGCCGCCTTCGCATCCAGCCGCCGTTGCCCCGTTTGCCGCCAACGCCACTCCACCGCCGGACGCCGTCGCCACCGCCACCCGACGCCGCCGCCACTCCGCCACCCCGCCCGGCAGTCTCGCCGCCCCGCGCCGCCCACGTCGTCGGACGACGCCGCCGCCGTTGACCCCGCATTGACCGAAGAAACTTATGCCCCGGGTTTTTTTTTCTATTAATCGCGGTTCATTTTTTTGGTTTTATTATTTAGCGGACGTTTTCGTTTTAACGAACGTTATTCGCCGGTTAGGTTCAGACAGCGAACGTTCATTCGTTAGTCTTTTCTTTTTATTTTATTTTCGGCCAGGGACTTATCCGCGATTATTTTTTATCGTGATTCAACCCCTGATTTTCAAACTAGTATAAGTTTTTACTCGCTTATCCAAATTAGATGAAACCAGCGCCAAAATCTTTGTCTCGAAGCCCTCTTTCTAGTTAATGAACTTGAACATGATTTTGGTACGGTAAATTTGACTTTAGTCTAGATTAGTAAACGATCTTGTTCCGTTCGTATTTTGAGTTTCATTGCTCCGTTTGAGTTGAATCTTTTTGCACATCGTAGCTAATCACATGTACCTATTGTTAAGATATAATTCACATGTTAATATTGCTGTTAGGTTTTGAATCTTGTTTGTTTAAGCCGTTTGCTTGTTTCGTGTTTGATTTGGATCTTTTCTCGGTTTTCTCGTGTTTCGTTTGAGTGATTGCTTATGTATGCTATTGTTTGTCTACGCTAGAGTACTCGGAGTGCAAAACTTGTTACTACAATCTCTAGAGTTTGCAGATCATCAGCAAGGCAAGTTACATTTTGATCATACTCTTTTATACCCAGTTTTTACTATGCATTAGTATTGCCCCACAAATATTAGCATGAGTAGGATTGGGAACATGTGGTTTTGGTTGTAGTGCTTGAGGTAGGAACCTAAGACCTTTTGATCACCCCGAGAATATATGTTATGCTTGTTATTGCTTAGCCATGCTCGTAGACAGTGATTGGATCGTGATTCACACATGGAAGTTTGAGAGTTATTTTAATTATGGATAACATTAAGGTGGCAACTTTAATACACATATGGGTGGATTGGTTGAGGCACCTCGGAAACCCAATGTTGCCTGTTTTTGGAAATCCCGGGGTTACCATGTGATTATCCTATAGAATGCCACCCAGGCTCAAAAGGATCATAAGATTATTAATGCTAGAAACTTCCGTGTGAAGCCACAAACCATTATGGGCTCTGGCATAGTTGAGTAAGTTGCGTGAGCTCTTGAAAAGGTAGACTAGCAGATGTAGAGGGATGTAGGTGGTACTGTCTACCTGGAGTAGGGAGTTAATGCTTCAGAAAGGCTATGTCTCGATCATCCGATCATGGATGCGGTCGAGTCTTGTGGGGAAAAGTGCACAAACCTCTGCAGAGTGTATAAACTAATCATGGTTAGCCGTGTCCCTGGTTATGGACATCTTGAGTATATAATACTTGAATCTATTGATGTGATCTCATCACGTTACTTTAATTAATTTTGATGTCGGGTTAATGATGATACTTTTAATTGGGATTTGAGTTGGGGTTACCTTCTCAAATAATTGGGCAACATGGGAGTAGTTAAATAAATTTATTCCTCTGTTGTAGGTAAGAATTAGTTGTATGCAAAACCATGAAACTTATAGCCTCCACCGGCTAAATATTGCATGTGGATATAGTTCTTGCATTATCATTGCTTTACAGTGTAACTATGCCAGCATATTCCATGTGTTGACCCATTTTCGGGCTGCAACGTCTTATGTTGCAGACTATTCAAACGATGAATAAGGTGCGATAGGTTGTTGTTTTGCACTTAGCTATTTCGTTGGAGTTGATGGACTCATTTACCTTCGAAGCTTCTGCAGTTATCTAGTTTAGATGGCCTTCAGCCATGATTTATTTACGTAATCATAATCTTTATGAGGACTTGATGTAATAAATGTGTGATTGAAACTCTGTTACAATTCCTCGAGTACTGTGCGTGTCAGCATTACCGATCCAGGGATGACACTAATGCACAGAGACAAGACCGTCTGAGGTCTGGTCGCTACATAGAGCATATTGAAAATTTGGGTAAAGAGATCCATGATCATATTACTCAAATTGGGTCAAAGTTAGGAACCTCTTCGAAGATGCTAAAAGAAAAAGAACCGATAATTAATGATAGGATGGAACAAAGTCCCGCTATAATTGATAAGTTGGAAGAAATTACCAATAATTTGGGTTCCGCTTTTTCTCTGTTAAAACTATTGAAAGGACTCCTCCTAGTAAGAATTGCAAGTTTATGTATGTTCCTAAGAATAAGGGTGCAAGTTTATGTATGTTCCTAAGAATAAGGGTGTCCACCCTAACTTCATTGATTTAATGAAGGGACCGATCTATGAGAATAAATTCCTCAACTTTGTCCCTAGGAGTGTGATTGTTAAAAATATGTATGCTAAAACTCTTAGGAAGCATGGATGTGTGATCAAGGAATTGGATATGAAAGATGACAACACCCAAAACTATGCATTACGCCAGGTAGGGGCATAAAACAATAGCGCTTTTTGGAAGGCAACCCTATAGTTATCTTTAATTTCCCTTTATGTTTTTGTTTTTATGTGTGCACACAATTATGCTACTGTTATGGTTGTGTTTTTGTGTTTAAATTAGTATTTGTGCCAAGTAAAGCCTTCGGGATGATTTGGTTGATAGTTGCTTTGCTTCTGTGAAAAACCAGAAACTTTTACACCCAGCAGCAGAATTGTCCAAATTCAATGGAAAGTGATAAAATTATGCATATTGTACACATTTTTAATATACAAATTGCCCACATTTTTCTAATTTTTCAGATTTTTTGGAGTTACAGAAGTATTGCGTTTGTCTAGACCACTACAGACCATTCTGTTTTTAGCAGATTATGTTTTAGTTGCATTGTTTACTTCTTTTAATGAATCTGTGGATTGTATCAAGGGGTATAAGTCATGTTAAAGTTAGGATACAGTAGGTAATATGCAATAATAAAATATGAATGGGTTTACAACATTACCTAAAGTTTATGATTGGGTTGTTACACTGATGGATCTCACGAGTTTTATGTTGAGTTATGTGTGCTGAAGTTTTCAAGTTTTGAGTGAGATCGCGATGGATGAAGGAATAAGGAGTGGCAAGACCCTAAGCTTGGGGATGCCAAGGCACCCCAAGGTAATATTCAAGTACACCCAAGACTCTAAGCATGGAGATGCCCCGGATGGCATCCCCTCTTTATTCTACCAACCATCGGTAAATTACTTGGAGCTATATTTTTATTCATCACTTGATATGAGTTTGGCTTGGAGCGTTGTGTATTATATGAGTCTTTGCTTTGTTTGATTTTTAGTTTGCCACAATAATCTTTTATAGACAAACCTTTTGAGAGGGACACACATTTATTCGTGATTTGTTAGAATACTCTTAGTGCTTCACTTATATGTTTTGAGCTAGGCAGTTGCTCTAGTGCTTCGCTTATATCTTTTAGAGCACAACGGTGGTTATATTTTAAAGAAATAGATATAATATCATGCTTCACTTATATTATTTTGAGAGTTTGATAAATAGTAATAGCAATATGCATGGGTTATGAAATTGGTCCTAATATGATAGGTATTCAAGAAGGATATAAAAAATCATGTAGATCACTGAATATGATAAGTTTGATTCCTTGCAATAGTTTTGAGATATAAAGATGGTAATATGTTGGAGGTACTAGTGAATGATTGTGGTTTAGTAGGAATATTGGTGTTAAGGTTTGTGATTCCCGAAGCATGGACATATAGTCTCTCATTATGGCAAGAAGTTGGAGCATGATTTATTATTGATTGTCTTCTTTATGAGTGGCGGTCAGGGGCAAGCGATGGTGTTTGCGTACCAATCTATCCCCCTAGGGGCATGTGTAGTAGTACTTTGCTTTGAGTGCTAATAAACTCTCGCAATAAGTATGTGAGCTCTTTATGACTAATGTGAGTCCATGGATTATACCCACTCTCACATTTCCGCAATTTGCTTGCCCACTTCGGTACCGTGCATTGCCCTTTCATACCTCGAGATGTGGTGCAAACTTTGCCGGTCCATCCAAACCCCGTGATATGATACACTCTATCACACATAAGCCTCCTTATATCTTCCTCGAAACAGCCACCATACCTACCTATTATGACATTTCCATATCCATTCTGAGATATACTGCCATGCAACTTCCACCATTCCGTTATTATCACGCACATCATCATTGTCATATTGATTTGCATGATCATATAGCTGACATAGTATTTGTGGCTCAGCCACCGTTCATCATTTTTTATACATATTGTGCTAGATCATTGCACATCCTGGTACACATTCATATAGAGTCATATTTTGTTCAAGTATCAAGTTGTAATTTTGAGTTGTAAATAAATAGAAGTGTCATAATCATCATTATTCATTATTAGAGCATTATCCTAGTGAGGAAATAAAAAAGGCCATAAAGAGCCCGCCATAAAAATGAGAGAAAAAGAGAGGGGGCAATGGTACTATCTTTTTCCAACACTTGTGCTTTAAATTAGCACCATGTTTTTCATACAGAGAGTCTCCTATGTGATAACTTTCATATACTAGTGGGAATTTTTCATTATAGAACTTGGCTTGTATATTCTGATGATGGTCTTCCTCAAATGCCCGAGGTCTTCTAAAGCAAGCAAGTTCGATGCACAACCACTTAGTTTTTATTTTGAGCTTTCGTACACTTATAGCTCATAGTGCATCTGTTGCATGGCAATCCCTACTCCTTGCATTCACATCAATTGATGGGCACCTCCATAGCCGGTTGATAGCCTCGTCAATGTGATACTGTCTCATTTTTTGTCTTCTCCATATTAATCTCTACCACCGTACTCTATTCCACCCACAGTGCTATATCCATGGCTTGTGTTCATCTATTGTGTGGGGGTTGAAAAAGCTGAAGCATGTTAAAGTATGAACCAATTGCTCGGATTGTCATCAGGGTTGTGCATGATAAATACTTTGTGTTAAGAAGATGGAGCATGACAAGGCTATATGATTTTGTAGTGATAACATTCTTTAGCATTTTTATTTTGAAAGGCATGATTGTTTGTTGGTATGCCTGATTATTCATATCTTTAAGTTAAATTATAGACTATTGCTTTGAACCAATCGGATCTAAATATTCATACCATAAAAGAAAGATTACATGATGAACATGTTAGGTAGGATTTCACATCAAAAAAATTGTCTTTATCATTTACCTACTCGAGGACGAGCAAGAATTAAGCTTGGGGCTTGATACGTCTCCAACATATCTATAATTTCTTATTTCTTCATATTATTATAGTATCAATCTTGGATGTGTTATATGCACTTATATATAATTTTCTGGGACTAACCTATTAACCAAGTGCCAATTGCTGTTTTTTGCCTGTTTTTGGTTTTCCAGAAAATCAGTACCAAACAAAGTTCAAATGCCACGAAACTTTTTGACGATTTTTCTCTCGACAAGAGAGACCCTAGAAGTTTCCGGAGGAGACTAGAAGGAAACGAGTAGATGGAAAGGCACTAGGGTGTGCCCTAGTACCTTGTGGATACCTCGGGGCTCCGTCTGACCAAATTCCAGCTCTATAAGTTCTCTAAAGTTGGGAAGCCAACAGAGAGCCACCCAAAATACTTTTTCTGCCGCCGCAAGTTTCTGTTCTTTCATGATCCCATCTGGAGGCCTTTTCCGGTACTCTGCCGGAGGGGGGAACGATCACGGAGGGCTTCTACATTAACCTTGATGCCCTTCCAATGATGTGTGAGCAGTTTATCACAAACCTACAGGTCCACAGCTAGTAGCTAGTTGGCTTATTCTCTATCTTTGATCTTCAATACGATGTTCTCCTCGATGTTCTTGGAGTTCTATTCGATGTAACCTTCTTTTGCGGTGTCTTTGTTGGGATCCATGGATTGTGGGTTTATGATCAGATTATTCATGAATATTAATTGAGTCTTCTCTGAATTCTTTTAGGCATGATTATTATAGCTTTGCATTTCTCTCTGATCTATCCTTTTGGTTTGGTCAACTAGATTGATTTATCTTGCAATGGGGGAGGCACTTTGTAATGGGTTCAACCTTGCAGTGCTCTATATCCCAATGACAAAGTAGGGGACAAGACATGTATTTGTATTGTTGCCATTAAGATGAAAATGACGGGGTTCATTCATATTGATTGGATTTTCTTTGTCTACATCACGTCATCTTGCTTAAGGCATTACTCTGTTTCTTATGAACTTAATACTCTAGATGCATGTTGGACAACGGTCAATGGGTGGTGTAATAGTAGTAGATGCAAATAGGAGTCGGTCTACCTGTCTCCGATGTGATGCATATATACATGATCATTGCCTTGAATATTGTCATAACTATGTGCTTTTCTATCAGTAGCCCAACAGTAATTTGTTTACCCATCCTATGCTTTTTTGTTTGAGAGAGAAGTCTCTAATGAAAACTATGGCCCCTAGGTCTACCTTTATCATATGTAAAATCCAAAAATACATTGCTGGAATTTATTTGACATTATTTTATTTTGTGTTTTATATTATTTATATATCACTATCAGATTTGATCCTCGCAAATAACCCTAAGGGGATTGAGAAACCCCTTGATCGTGTTGGGTGCAAGTATTTGCTCTTTGGTGTGTAGGTGTTGTTAACCAGGTTTCGCGTGGTTCTCCTACGGGATTGATAACCTTAGTTCTTAATTGAAGGAAATACTTTATCTCTAAGGTACTACATCATCCTCTCCTCTTTGAGGAAATCCCAACACAGCTCACAAGTCGCACCTACCTCATGTAATTTTTTCTCCCGAGAATAGGGCATCACGCAAAAGTATCGTCTCCATAGCTTGAAGTGGGCCTCGCATCCGAGGTACATCTCACACAGGGCGACGAACCCCACGATATGTAAGATCGAGTTGGGAGTTAGGTGGTGGAGTTGAATCCCGTAGAACTCAAGCAAATCGCAAAGGAAGGGATGAATTGGGAACCCTAGCCCGCGGAGGAGGAAGAGAATGAAGCATACCCACTCATACCCATGAAGGATGGGATAACTATCGGCGTGAGTTTGTTTGTCGATGGATACTAGGCCCGAGCGTGTAGATGCCAAATTTGGATCCAGCGGGTACCCTTGAATTAAGAGTCGATTCAACTGGAGGTGCGTGACGACACAACTTCCCCAGTCTCCCTTGAGGGGACCGTGTGGGCACTTGGAAGAGCCAGTGTTGTTTGCAATTGATAGAGATTCTCCAACTTGAATTTGGGAAGGGGGAATGGTATTAAGCTATGAGGTCCAAGACGTGCTTGACCGTCAATATGGGCCCATTCCTGGTTAAATAAAGCCAGTTGAAGTGACGCGTTGACAGTCGGTCATAAAGGCGACGTGATTCCCCAGACGGCATGACGCACAAAGCAACATGAGGTGGCGCCTGAGCTGAAGAAGATATCAGTGATTCTAAATGGAGACTTGCCTGCTAAGCCCAAGAAGAAGTGGAAACTTGCCTGCTAAGCCGAAGACCGCCCGACCGAAGACATTTTCTGAAGAAGATTTTCCACCTCGGCTTCAAATACAAGATCAGAGGCTACTAACGGTGCCCTAGACTAGGCGGTCCTAGCCCAGCCAGACTAATGTATGGGCTGGACTACTAGCCCGCTAAGGAAACAGGACTCTAAAGGCCTTCGAAGGGCGGTAACCGAAGACTTGGTGTGTACTTCAAGCATACCTGATTAGATTTGGCATGTAAATTCTTAGATGGCAACCGACCATGTGTAACCATAGATACCCTGGTGCCTGTATAAACCAGAGGGTTTAGTCCATGGAGGCCATCCATACACCCATTCATACATTCATCATGCCTAGGGTTTAGACCACAACTCACGATCTCGAGGTAGATCAACTCTGTACGTTGATACTTCCATAACATAAGCAAGAGCGGGACGTAGACTTTTACCTCCATAGAGAGGGCCCGAACCTAGGTAAATGTGTGTTATTTCTTGTTACCCATTGATCCAATCTAACAGCTCGGGCCCCCCACCCGAGATCTGTCGGTTTTGGCACCGACACTGGGGGTGCTAGTAGTGTTGATTACATCTTGTAGTTGATGTTGGTTGGTTTACTTGGTGGAATAACATATTCTTAGATTGTTATTTGCATATTTATCTCCTATGATCATGAACATAAACATGCTTTCTCAGTAGTTCTATTTGTTCTTGAGGGCATGGGAGAAGTCTTGTTATAAGTAATCATGTGAAGTTGGTATTCGTTCAATGTTTTGATGATGTGTTATGTTGTTCTTCCTCTAGTGGTGACGTGTGAACACCGACTACATGACACTTCACCATGTTTGAGCCTAGGGGAAGGAATTTTGGGATTAGTGAGTAGATGATGGGTTGCGGGAGTGACAGAAGTCTAAATCACAATTTATGAGCTATTTTGTAAGGGGGTGATTTGGATTCTTTTGTTTAATGTTATGGTTAGATTTATCTTAATTCTTCTCTTGTATTTGTGGATGCTTGCGAGAGTCGGTAATCATAAGTAGGTTGTTTTTTCAAGTAAGAACAACAACATAGCACCGGTCCACCCACATAACAATTTATCAAAGTAATGAACGCATGTCAATGTAACATGATGCACATAACTAGATCAAGTCCCATGTGTCCTCGGGGATGCTTGATCACTATAAGAAGTACTTCTGGCTTGTCCTTAGAAATATTAAGGATTGGACACCTTGTTACTTTTGCTACTTGTTACCAATTATCTTGTTATCAAATTATCTGTTACTACTATCTTACAACACTTGCAGAGAATATCTTGCTGAAAACTACTTATCAGTTCCTTCGGCTCCTTGTTGGGTTCGACACTCATACTTATTGAAATGACTATGATTGGTCCCCTATACTTATAGGTCATCAAGACTCTTTTCTGACGTAGTTGCCATGGAGTGAAGCGCTCTTGGTAATTGGAATTTGAAGGAAACATTTACAATACATGTTGAATTTTATCTTCACTTGTTACTATGGAAGATAATCCTTTGAGGGGCTTGTTTGCGGTATCTTGTGGCAAGATCCATGCCTCAACCTACTGAAAATATTTGTTAACAAATCCCTTTTGGTATATTGTAAAAATTGCACGCTAATCTGTCGGCGTTCTGGGAACGGGGGTACCCAGACTTGCCTACCTGTGGCCTGCGGCGTGGCTCAGGGAGTGGCCCAGTATGGCCCATCTTCACCAACACATGCTCAAGACCCTCGCGAGGGGCCAAGCCTCACAGGGCGGACGACAGGAAGCTTCCCCGGGCACAGCCTCGTCAGGCTAGCTCGCGAGGAGGTGGAGAGATCAAGGCAGGGTACCTCACGAGGTGCCCATGACATAAGCCATGTCGACCGAAGCTAGGTGGGCGTCGGCCTGGGCAGAGTCCTTGTTTCCTCTTTGGTGCAAAGGGGGCAACTGCAGGCAAGAGTATCAAGCAAAGGCAACCATTTTGGTGCAACAAGACCAAGACCAGCAGAACGGCAGGATGGAGGTCATCGTGGAGCCCAAGCCGGCGTCACCGTCAGAGTCTTTGCCAGGCGAGGACCGACTTTAGCCAGGATAAGTGTACTAGATGTTCCCCTTCAAAATGGCCAATTGTTGGCGCCCTTCCCGCTCAATATTTGGGAAGAGGACCAAGGCCTCACTCTATAAATAGGACTAGACACCACAAAGTAAGGGGCCGGATTCAATCCTTCCCAAGAGGCATCACCTCCACAAGAACTCCTCCCCTCGCGAGGCAATTCTTCCTTTGTATTGTTCCTCACCAGCCCTTGAGGCAATCACCACGCCACAAACTAGTGTAGGGTATTACACCACAATGGTAGCCCGAACGAGTATAAACCTCGTGTCCCTTGTGTTGTTCTTCGTGTAGTTTAGATCCTTGCGAGGCGGCGAGACTTGAGTAGGTGGGAGGTGTGATCTCCACGCGCACCCTAGAGTTCGAACCTTGAGGGTCTGCCGGAACCCGAAATCCGACATTTGGCGTCCGAGGTAGGAGTGCGCCGGAATCCTTCTCCCGCCGCCTCGCGTACCGTCACATCGTCATCATCATGTCCGGCGACCCAACGGGCAATCCCGATCCCTGGGCAGCCTGGCCCGCCCGCGTAGAGCCGCTTGCCCAGGGCGATCTCAACCCTGTGCCCCAGGCGGCCCGCGGTCCGCAGGGCGCTGCAGGCCGCGGGCGACGCGGTCAGGCAGCGCCAGCTCTCACGCTGCAGCAGGTGCGGTCGGCAGCAAGGGCCTCAAGCCACGCCGCGGCCACGGCGCCGTACACCCGGCGGGAGCAGGCGAACTCAAGGGCCGCGCTCATGATGGCCCGAGAGCTACTACAATGCATGCTGCTGGAGGGCGGCCACGACGTGCTACTTGAGTGGGTGGCAGAGCTCCTAGGCTCCGCCGCCTTGGGGGCTCACCCCTTCTGCACCCTGCCGCCGCCTCAGGTCCAAGGTGGACCGCACGGAGGCCCCGCACGCGCCCGCACAGCTCCGACCGGATTCTAAGGCCACCCCAATGCCAACCTGACCGTCAGCGCCGGGATACCAACAGTGCCGCCTCTGCCTCCGACCAGCGAAGGGGGATTCACTACAGCCCATGGTCCAAATGGGCCGCCGCGCTACCACCCCCAGGTTGGCACCTCAAGCAGGACTGCGTAGCACACGGGACACTACAGCGAGGCATTCGGGGCGGCAGCCCCGGAGGCATATGTGCCCCACATGGTGGATCAAGGGCACGCGCAGGAGGAAGACCATGGCTCGTTCCTCGGCCCAGGCTGGGGGGAAGAAACACCCGAAGCTGAGCTCTTTCAGGAGCCCCGGGAAAGTCTCGTCAATCGCACTAGAGGCAGCGACTATCGGGTACCTCTAATTCCTCAGGAGCAGGCATACGCTAACCATGGATCACAGGAGGTACAGGTCGTCGCGGCGGATGGCTGCCACGATCCAGCAGTTTCCTACCCCTCAGGAGGAGGGCACCGGGGGCTGCAGGAAAGGGGCCGAGATCCGGCCTCACCCCCGCGGCGCTCGGAGCAAGGCGTCCTCAGGAGGTAGGCCCTCTGCCGTGGAGGTGCCTCAGGGCCTACCCCCGGCAGAGGACCCATGGTCGTCGCGGGAACCGCTGGCGACCGCTCTATCCCATCGGCGGTGTCCTCGGTCTCCGGCCGTCATCAATGGCAATAGAGTGTGGCGCAAGGAGGGGCCCTCATCTGGCGATATGAAGCAAGGCCGGTACCTGTGAAGAAGGCCCAGTGCCTGTGAAGCTCGCCGCCCCGTGACACTCTCACGTAATAATGAGTGGGGCTGTACACGCCCCGCAGTCTCCGGAGAGCCGCCCTCGGGCCTCGGGGGCTCCCGCCCACGCCCAGTGGCAGCACTTAGCTTCGCGCTGGTGAGAAGACGTTGAAGACTAGACTAGGTGCCGGACGCGGCCTTTCTGCTTTTTTGCCTTTCCCTTGGTTGTCGTTTTCCCCCTGTTTGAATTTAAGTTTGATTTGAGCTTGAGACTTGGGTGTGTTCGGGGGAGGGGTGTTTAGTCTCGTTTGAGCAATCTCTCTTGTTCTGGCTACCGCTTTGTGTCCATCCAGCTTCAGCTGCCTCCCCTCGTGAGCCCCTCGTGAGTCGGGCCAGGCCCAGCATGCGCGTAGCCCGGACTGCCGTCGCCGCGCCTTCTCAGGAGGTTCTCATTACAAGTTCAATGGGTTCATTCAGGAAGCACTCAGGACACCACCACCCCCCCTGCAGGCTCGCTCAGGGCCCACACGGGTCAAAGGTAAACAAGCCAATTGACTCGTCACGAGACCAATCGCTCGGTGTAGGCATGCAGGTGACATCATGTCTACAAATACGTTAACTGCAAGTTTTTACACGAGGGGCTCCCCCTCCCAAAATGCTCTTACAACCTTCAGGGCCAAGCCCGAACTCTCTCTGCGCAGGGCAAGAAGTAGGAATAATGCGCAGTCAATCGGATAAATCCCCCAATGCATCCTAAGGGGCACATCCGGAGTCGTCACTGGAGTCGCTGGCCTCGCCATCGCCCTCTATGTCGCCGTCATCAGCATCCGGGCCATTCACCATGCCGCCCTCATCAGCAACCACGACCATGCCGTCGTCATCAGTAGTGAAGACCCTAACAAGGGCGTCCACGTTGTCTTCCACCCAATGCGCCAGGTCGCCCCAGATGGCCAGGGGTATCGGTGCGATGGCGGCATCAAAGTCAAAGTGGGGGTCCATGTCCAGAAGATGACTGAAGACGCGAGAAAGAGCACGTCCAAGCAGGGCATGGCTCCTCTCCTCCACCAACCTATCGGCTCTTCCCGACCGAGTCTCTAGCTGCATCACCACATCAGTGAAGAACTGAAGGTTACCAGCATAGTTAACCTCATGAGGCTCCCCAACGGCTGCCTTGCAGATGTTGCCCAAGGCCGTATTAGCTCTTTCCCGGAGCGTGCGGAGCATAGGGCCATGCATGTGCTCCAAGGTCTGCCGCTAGCGTATCTCGTCCTCGTTCCGCCGCGCGACGGCCTCAGCCGCGTCAACCCTTTGATGGAGAAGAAGCACCTCGGCGCAGGAGGAAGCCAGCTCCACCTGTGCTGCGCCAAGGGCGGCCCCGGCAGCGTCTGCACGCCGCGTTGCTTCATCCAGCCTGGCCCTCAGGGCGGCGGTCCTGCCCTCTGCTTCGACCCTAATCAGCTCCAGCCTTTCCTCGTACTCGCGCTCGAGGTTCGAGTGGGCATCCGCCACCCGGCGATCAACCTCTTCAAGGGCTTGAGCTTCCCGCGCGGCGACATCATCCTCCGCCTGCGCCACCAGGCGCTCTCTCGTCTCCAACCGCTCGAGGTCATGGGTGCGCTCGGCTGCCTCCAGCGTCAGTGCCTCCTCACGTCTCAGGAGCTCCGCCTGGTTGACCGAAGCCCCCTTCATCAATGCAAGGTCCGCCTCACGCAGCTCCACCTACTGCTCCAGGGAGCTACTCCAGGCCTGGAGCTCCCACGCCCGCTCCTCTGCAGCCTTGCGCCGCTGGTCAGCCTCTTGCGCCTCCTCGACGGCCTGGGAGCAGGCCTCCCGAGAAGCCGCCAGTGATGCCTCGGCCTTCGCATTGTCGAGGTCACGCTGGTGGTGTGCAAGGGCAACGGCCACCTTCAGCTTGCACCTCTCCTCAGCTAGGCGCAGGCCCTCGGCCTCAAGGCGCACGTCCTCGCCGGCAAGCTCTACACCAAGATGGCTCACTGCGTCAGCCGCCCTCTGGAGAAACCCTTGGCGAAGGGCGCGGCACTCCCGAGTGCGCTTGATCACGTCTTCCGCGTCTTCCTCCGCCCCTGGCGCACGCGGAGGGCCATGAACCGGCACGCCCCCTCTGGGCAAAGGGCAGGGGGCTGGCGCCCTCGTGATGGCCGGGCGCGCCCCACCAGAAGCCTGGACCAGAGCCGGTTCGTCCTCCAAGGAAGAATGCGAGACCAACCTCAGCCAGTTGCCGTCCATGACCAAGGCCCGGGGCAGGCTGGCTGTGCCCCGGGAGGGCTCGCGAAGGAGGGTCGCGAGGTGCACATTATCAGGATGCACCGCGGGATGGATCACCTCTCCAACCGACCTCACAACAAGGGCAGTACTCGAGCTCGGGGCGCTTGGGGTCGGTGGAGAGGGCGAGGCCTGGGGAGATGGCTCCTCGGCCATCTCCGTGAACTCGGCAGGAAGGGCCCTGCAGGGCAATGGTTAGCTGAAGCAACGGCAAAGTAAGGGACTAAGAAAGGAGAAGGCTTACTCATCAATGGCGAAGTACTTCCTGCGCTTCAATAGGAGGCAGGGGTAATCATCACCACCCAAGGCCTCCCTTCTCTTTCGGAGAGCCTCGAAGTCCACGCGGAAGTGGCCTAGGAGCTCGGTGCAAGGGTCAGTCTGCGGCGAGGAAGAAGCGCCAAGGTGACCGGCGTCAGGGACATTGCCCTGGCGCACGCCGCCAGACGCCGCCCCGTGGAGGGTGGCCGGGGCCTCGGGAGCCTTTGCAAAGGAAGCCACGGGCCGCGGCTCAATGCCTTCGGCCGCCGCAAGGCAGGCCTCAGAAGCTGCCACCTCAGGACTTCCACAAGGCGTCGTTATCTCGACGGCAGCCCCCTCAGCCCCCGGCGTCCCTTGCCTCCCAGCTCCACCACTCGAGGAAGGACTACCGCAGGCAACCGGGAGGGCAACCACCACAACTGGGTTCTCACAAGGTCCCATGAGGCCTGCTGGGCGCGGCCCCCATTCATCGAAGTTGGGCATCTGCTTCACAAAATCAGCCCTGCCTGAGCAAAGGTACAGCAAGGCACCCCCTTGCCGGAGGCTGCCAGGGGAAGGATCCCCAGTCAGAATCATGAGAACCTTCCTCAGCACTTCAGGCGCCAGATCTTCCTTCTGGAGCCTCATGCGGTCTTCACGCCCCCCGAAGGTCCACATCCGGCGGGAATGATGCTGGAGAGGGGCAATGCGGCTCTGGAGGAACTCCTTCACCACCTTGGGTGCCGTCACACCGAACGCCCTCAAGTTCCCGAAGCGACACCAGACGAAGGCGAGCCGGGGGCTCGTGAGCATCACATGGACCCAGCCCGAGTTGGGGACAGCGGGCAAGGTTGGCTCTGAGAGCAGGGGCTGGGCACTCTGACATCCACGTATAGTCACCGGTCTCGGAACCCAGTCGCGGGCGGAGGAAGGCTGAAATCAATCCCTGAGGATGCCGCTTCTGGTGTGGCGAGGAAGCTCACGCACCCCGAGCATTGGGTGGGGTCGCTGAGGAGCAAAGAGAAGAAGTGGCGCAACAAGGCAACTGAAGGAGGAATGCCCACCATCGCCTCGCAAACAAAAGCGAGAACGATAAGGAGAGCAATGGATTCGGGACCCAAATGCATCATGTGGATCTAGTAATGGGAAAGTACGGCGTTGAAGAAATCGGAAAAGGGGGAAACCAGTCCTGCCCACACGGCGTCGGCGAAGTACCGGACCTTGGTGACTATTCTGTCAATGGAGAAGTGAGATGCGGGCTGGACCGTCGTCCTCCCACACTCGTTGAAGGTGGTGGCAAGGGCGGAACTGACCTTGTCCAAGGCTTCCAGGTTGAGTATGATCGACAGCAGGAGCCGTTGACGGCGGCGAGCGGGGCGAGGGCACAGGCTTTTTCCCTTTCCCATTCTTCGTTGACACCATGGCGACAGGAAGGGGGAGGGTTCGAGATTGGATTGGAAGCGGAGGTTGCAGCTCAAGGAGAGGAAGAGCAGGGGACGCGCGAGCGGCGAGAAGAGGGATACCTGTGTGCAATCGCGGGTCCGCCTAGCTGGGCGCAAAATAAGGAGGCATGGGGAAACAGGGACGCCCGCGTCCAATCAACCGCCATGCGGTGCCCAAGGCCGCAGGTTGTTGGGGCCTGCGGCGCTTCGTGCTTGCCCCTTTGCTTCTCTGCTAAGCAAGTCCAGGCACGCCTGGGGCCCGGGGGCTACTGTCGGCGTTCTGGGAATGGGGGTACCCAGACTTGCCTGCCTGCGGCCTGTGGCGTGGCTCAGGGAGTGGCCCAGTACGGCCCATCTTCACCAGCACATGCTCAAGACCCTCGCGAGGGGCCAAGCCTCGCGGGGCGGACGACAGGAAGCTTCCTCGGGCACAGCCTCGTCAGGCTAGCTCGTGAGGAGGCGGAGAGATCAAGGCAGGGTACCTCACGAGGTGCCCATGATGTAACCCATGATGACCGAAGCTAGGCGGGCGCCAGGCGGGCGCCGGCCTGCGCAGAGTCCTTGTTTCCTCTTTGGTGCAAAGGGGGCAAGCGCAGGCAAGAGTATCAAGCAAAGGCAACCATTTTCGGTGCAACAAGACCAAGACCAGCAGAACGGCAGGATGGAGGTCATCGTGGAACCCAAGTCGGCGTCACCGTCAGAGTCTTTGGCAGGCGAGGACCGACTTTAGCTAGGATAAGTGTACTAGATGTTCCCCTTCAAAATGGCCAATTGTTGGCGCCCTTCCCGCTCAATATTTGGGAAGAGGACCAAGGCCTCGCTCTATAAGTAGGACTAGCCACCACAAAGTAAGGGGCCGGATTCAATCCTTCCCGAGAGGCATCACCTCCACAAGAACTCCTCCCCTCGCGAGGAAGTTCTTCCTTTGTATTGTTCCTCACCAGCCCTTGAGGCAATCCACCACGCCACAAACTAGAGTAGGGTATTACACCACAATGGTGGCCCGAACTAGTATAAACCTCGTGTCCCTTGTGTTGTTCTTCGTGTAGTTTAGATCCTTGCGAGGCGGCGAGACTTGAGTAGGTGGGAGGTGTGGTCTCCGCGCGCACCCCAGAGTTCGAACTTTGAGGGTCTTCCATAACCCGAAATCCGACATAATCCCTATGCAGGAGATGGAACAATACATCCTGATTTGCACTTAATCTATATGGATGAACTTTGTGGATTATTTAAGCTTGCAGGTTTATCGAGGGATGAAGTTAAGAAGAAATTGTTCCCTTTATATTTGGAGGGAAAAGCATTGGTATGTTATAGGCTATTGGATGATCCTAAAACATGGGACTAGAACCGACTGAAGCTGGAATTCCATCAAAAAAGTTATCCTCTGTACTTGGTTCATCGTGAAAGGAATTATATCTATAATTTTTGACCTCATGAAGGAGAAGGCTATTGGTAAACGGAGTAGAAAACAAAAAAAACACGCCTACAATTACCCAAGATCAATATGAAGATGCATAACGGGTTGGGGTCACGTTCGTTACCATCACCAAGTTGCAGCAAAAGAAGAACGTGTCTATGTAGATCGTACTTGGAGTCCCTTGAACCATTAATGAATGATCCCTTGTACCGCCCACGAACAGTCCGTCGAACAGAAGACCGAAAGCACGACCTCTCTACTTGGTGATACATCTCCATCGTATCTATAATTTTTGATTGTTCCATACCAATATTATTCAACTTTCATATACTTTTGGCAACTTTTTATACTGTTTTTGGGGACTAACATATTGATCCAGTGCCTAGTGCCAGTTCCTGTCTGTTGCATGTTTTTTGTTTCACAGAAACCCAATATCAAACGGAGTCCAAACGGGATAAAAACGGACAGAGATTTTTTGTGGAATATTTGTGATTTTTGGGAGGAAGAATCAACGCGAAACGGTGTCCGGGGTGGCCACGAGACAGGGGGCGCGCCCCCCCCCCCCCCCCCCCCGGACGCGCCCTGGACTCTCGCGGGCCACCCGTAAGGCGGTTGATGCCCTTCTTTTGGTGCAAGAAAGCTAATTTTACGAGAAAAATCTGGGCGAAAGATTCACCCCAATCGGAGTTATGGATCTCCAGATATAAAGGAAACGGTGAAGGGGCAGAAACAGAGAACGCAGAAACAGAGAGATGGATCCAATCTCGGAGGCGCTCTCGCCCCTCCCAAGCCATGGAAGCCAAGGACCAGAGGGGAAACCCTTCTCCCATCTAGGGAGGAGGTCAAGGAAGAAGAATAAGAAGGGGGCCTCTCTCCCCCTTGCTTCCGGTAGCGCCGGAGTGCTGCCGGGGGCCATCATCATCACCGCGATCTTCACCAACACCTCCGCCATCTTCACCAACATCTCCATCACCTTCCCCCTTCTATATCCAGCGGTCCACTCTCCCACAACCCGCTGTACTCTCTACTTGAACATGGTGCTTTATGCTTCATATTATTTTCCAATGATGTGTTGCCATCCTATGGTGTCTGAGTAGATTTCCGTTGTCCTATCGGTGATTGATGAATTGCTATGATTGGTTTGAGTTGCATGTTTTATTATTGGTGTTGTCCTATGGTGCCCTCCGTCTCGCGCAAGCGTGAGGGATTCCCACTGTAGGGTGTTGCAATGCATTTATGATTCGCTTATAGTGGGTTGCGTGAGTGACTGAAACACAAACCCGAGTAAGGGGATTGTTGCGTATGGGATAAAGGGGAGTTGATGCTTTAATGCTATGGTTGAGTTTTACCTTAATGAATCTTTAGTAGTTGCGGATGCTTGCTAGAGTTCCAATCATAAGTGCATATGATCCAAGTAGAGAAAGTATGTTAGCTTATGCCTCTCCCTCAAATAGAATTGCAATAGTGATTACCGGTCTAGTAAAGTAGTCAATTGCTTAGGGACAATTCCACAACTCCTACCACCACTTTTCCACACTCGTTATACTTACTTTATTGCATCTTTATTTAAATAGCCCCTAGTTTATATTTACGTGCTCTTTATTATCTTGCAAACCTATCCTATCACACCTACAAAGTACTTCTAGTTTCATACTTGTCCTAGGTAAAGCGAAAGTCAAGCGTGCGTAGACTTGTATCAGTGGTCGATAGAACTTGAGGGAATATTTATTCTACCTTTAGCTCCTCATTGGGTTCGACGCTCTTACTTAGCGAAAACTGTTGCGATCCCCTACACTTGTGGGTTATCACTTGGTTGCAAGCATCCTTCACGATTTGGCAGCGCTTCACCATCCAGAGCTAATCGTCGCCATGTAATTAGATGGAGGAGATTAGAACCACACAGGGCTTCTAATTATGACGAGAAGAGGATTAGCCTAGCTCTAATTAGTCAACTAGGACCAACTAGAACTAATAGGAGGCTCCAAAACTTGTATGATCAATATAGCAAAACCCCCTAGTATATATACGTTGGAGGAGGGGGAGGGGGCAGCCACCAAGGAGGGAAAGTCCCTCCTTGTGGCGCCGGTCAAGGGGGAGGAGTAGGAATCCTCGCCAAGTCCAATTCAGCCTGCCCCCCCCCCCCCCAAGGCAAGGGGGCGCCACTTCCTTGCGGGCATTCGTGGCCCATAATTCCTTCCACCATTTGGCCTTTTTAGGCCCATTGATACTTATATTAAATATAAGATGGTCTATATATGTTAACATCTCTCAAAACATTTTCCACCTATATATAATATATCAGTAATACCCGGTATTACCCGATATTCACCGAAACCCTTCCGGTGACCCCGAAACGCTTTCAATCCTCTCGTAACTATTCCGAATGTTAATGGAAAATTTTCAAAAATATATTGTCATGACTCCCATCCTACTAACACTCAGTAGATCATGATTGCCTTAATCTTGTCACCCTGTAGGTTCGGTAACTCATAGACATGAACGAAATTGTTCGTTCAATGACCGATAGCGGGACCATGGACATCCATATCGATCCCTATGAGCACAAGAATGATATTTGAGTGAAACATTGGTTATCATGTGATGTTCCCTTTGCTTTGTGACACTTCACAAAACAAGGGATGCATCGGTATCCTCCTGAGTCATAACTATGCTCATTATACCAAAATCCTCGCTACCGATTTTGTTCTTCTTTCTTGTTGTTTTGTTCCGGCATCCCATGAAGAAGTCACTTGTGTCTGGCCACACTATAATTGATGTAGTCACACCGACAGGTCCCTAAGAATATATCTCTATCATCGGAGGACCAAATCCCAATCTTGAGCTATTCAGCCACTTGTGTAACTTTCCGATGAACCCGTAAGTTGTCATTATGATCACCGTGTTACATGTGATCTTTGAGCAACCCGAAAGCCCATCCTACGGTATGAAGCGACCATGATACTCTCATGGTCCAAAGAGCAAGATCACATGTTCACACTTTGTGTTATTACAATTGAATACATATGATATTAATTCAATTCACAACAAACAAGTTTGGGTTGATTCAATATGATCATTCTTCCAATGTCATAATCTCCATGCTGTTTTAGGACTATCATTACACTTAACGATATTCTAAGATCTAAAAACATGATCACCAACAACACTTGAGCTAGTCCCAGAGGCAAGACTAAGAACCTTTTATTTAATTGTTTATCATTCCACACATGCATATGAGTTTTCCACTGAATCTCATATTCCAGGAGCATAGCAGTTATAGCATAGAATATAAACTTTTTAACTATGAATATGGAAATATAATAATACAAATATTATTGCCTCTAGGGCATATTTCCAAGAGTCTCCCACTTGCACTAGAGTCAATAATCTAGTTTACATAGTCCCTTTAACAGCTATGGCTATATGGTGTTTCTCATGCTTTGCTCATGGTAGAGCCTTCATCATCGGGTCTGGCACATTCAACTCCATGTGAATCTTGAGAATCTTCACACAACCCTTCTTAACATATTTTCGGACAATGTGATACTTGTGTTCAATGTGTCTGGTCTTCATGTGTGATCTTGGTTTCTTTGCTTGAGCAGCGGCTCCACTATTATCACAATAGAGAGCCATTGGATTCATCACACTTGGGACAACACCAATTTCTTCAAGAAACATATTTATCCAGAATACCTCCTTTGAAGCTTCTAAAGCTGCAATATACTCTTCTTCCGTCGTAGAATCCACAATAGTGTTTTGTTTGATACTCTTCCAAACAACCACACCACCATCAAGGATGAAAACATAACCAGATTGAGATTTATAATCATCTATATCAGTCATGAAGCTAGAATCGATGTAACCATTTACAACTAGTTCTTCATCTCCTCCATAAACTAGGAGCATGTCCTTTGTTCATCTGAGGTAATTAAGAATAATCTTAGCTGTTGTCCAGTGAGCCACTCCTAGATCACTCCAATGTTCCATATTTGTTTTCTGGGCTCCCATATTCATCTTCTTGGGTTTCATATTCGTATTCGTCTTCTAGGATTCTATATTTAGATTCTTCTAGGGTTTCATATTCATATTCGTCCTCTCCGGTCATGTATTCATCTTTTAGGGTCTCATATGCCTCTTCTGAGTCTTCTGCTCGAGTCCTATAGTCTTCTTCTAGGGTCCTATACCTAATTAAATTTAATAATTCCATAAGCCTTTTTATATTTTATGTATCGGGGATCGTCAAAATAAGAAAAAACATTTTTCTGCGTAAAACACCCATAAGGGGGATTTCAATCAAAATCCCAAAACAGGGTATGAGTTCTTTGTCTTGTTCTTGATGATATTGTAATGGAATGATGAACCTATTTCTTCACTTTTTCACCAACAAATTAGAATTATCTTGAAAAATAGAAGGATAGATAAAATTCCAATGGCCATTGGACATGATTCGATCCGACGTTCAATAATGAAGAATTTCCCTGCCTTTTTTACCATAAGTATTCATTTGATCTTGATCCTTGTGGAGTGAAAAAGACGCTATACAGGATTTGCACATACTTACTGACAATATCCATAAATGGCTTGATTTTGGTAATCGGTGAAGATTACCATATTGATATTCGGGTGCATGGTAAACATTAGTACTCCAGTGCACTTTGCTGCCTGATTCAAAATAAATATGCTTTTATACCCTTTCTTTAAAATGTAAAGTGGACATTACGGCTCGAATCTCTGCGATTACTTGTTTGGATTTTACATATTGATCATTTTGCACTAAAGTCAAGCTTTTTGAGGGAATATTCACACAACAGAGATAGCTATTCTCCAGAGCTCCTAATGGCTTGAAAATTTATGTAGAATTATTGTGAAATATATAAAAAAGAAATATTGGAAGAAAGACGTACCAGAGAAGAGCCTCTGTGGGCCCGTAAGGTAGGGGGCGCTCGGGTGCCTTGTGGGGTGCAAAGACGTCCACCGATGTCCATCTTCTGCTATATGAAGCCATTTTTGCTAGAAAAAAATAAGAGAAGACTTTCGGGATGAAGCGTCACCGTCTCGAGGCGGAGCCTGGCCAGGAGCACTTTCACTCTCCGGCGGAGCAAATTTGTCGAAGAAAGTTGCCTCTGGGAGGGGGAAATCGAAGCCGTGGGAGGACTCATCTCATCATGGGAGGACTCATCTCCATCAACATCTTCACGAGCACCATCTCATATCCAAACCCCAGTTCTTCCCTTGCTTTTAATCTTTGTATCAAACCTCAGATTGGTACCTAGGGGTGCTAGTAATGTTGATTACATCTTGTAGTTGATGCTAGTTTGTTTACTTGGTGGATGATCATATGTTTTGATTATCATTTACATATTTATCTCCTCTGATCATGAAAATAAACATGCTTTGTGAGTTGTTCTGTTTGTTGTTTAGTACCTGGGAGATGTCTTGTTATAAATAATCATGTGAGGTTGGTATGTGTTCATTGTTTTAATGATGTGTTATGCTGTTCTTCCTCTAGTGGTGTCATGTGAACGTCTAGCTACTACATGACACTTCACCATGTTTGGGCCTAGGGGAAGGCATTGTGGGATTAGTAAGTAAATGATGGGTTGCGGGAGTCATAGGGTGCGTTTGGATCGCAACCAAAACGTACCATACCAATATTTTGGCTCGCCCATAGGATTTGGTGGTCGTTTGAACTGTTGCCAAAAAATTGGCACGCCAACCATATCCAGCGTCCACCCGTGTAGATTTGGCCAATGCGTTGGCGAGCGGAGGGCGCGGAAAAGCTCCGCCAAAAAATTTGCGTTGCCCCTTAGTGGGTCCCAGGTAAGTTTCCACTTTTTTAATACTATAGTACACAGCACGCAGGAAGGTTGCAGATTCTTTTGGCAACGGTTTATTGATGGGCCCTCACATGATTAGTATGGGTATGTACCAGGGGCATGAAATTGAACCATCCAATGGCTACGAAGCAAACAATAGTAGTTTACCAAAATTTTGGTCATGCCCTTGCATTGGTCATACCAAAATTTTGGTGTGGCAAGTCGGGGCTCAAATCAGACATACCACAGAATCCTAAACCTAGTTTATGAGCTATTTCATAAGGGGCTTATTTGGATCCTTTTGTTTAATGCTATGATTAGATTTATCTCAGTTCCTCTCTTGTATTTGCATATGCTTGTGAGATGGGGTAACCATATGTAGGTTGTTTGTTCAAGTAAGAACAACACCTTAGCACCGGTCCACCCACATAAAAAATTATCAAAGCAATGAACGTGTGTCAATGTAACATGTGAATGTAACTAGATGAATTCCCATGTGTCCTCGGGAATGTATGATCACAACAGGAAGTACTTCTGGATTTTCTTTAGCAATATTAACGATTGGGCCACCTTGCTGCACCTTGTTACTTGTGCTACTTATTACTTGTTACAATTATCTTGCTATCAAATTATCTGTTACTACTATCTTACAACACTTGCAGAGAATACCTGGCTAAAAAATGCTTATCAATTCCTTCTACTCCTCGTTGGGTTAAACACTCTTACTTATTGAAAGGACTACGATTGATCCCCTATACTTGTGGGTCATGAGCCTCACATGCAGCCACCTAGAAGACCCGTCGTGCCTGGTGGATCGAGCATGGAATGCCGGACAGCTCGCCTGAGGTCTCTAACAACGACCCTACGGGCTTCAATGATGACATGGAGCTGGACCCGCGCTAGTGCATACCGGCCTAACCATGGAGCTGGGTGTAGGCGCACTATGATGTTGCCATCACGGAGGAGGAGGAGCCTTCATGTGACGCCCCCAATTCAATTGTACACTAATCATACACGCAAATGTGTATGATCAAGATCATGGACTCATGGGAAGATATCACAACACAACTCTAGACACAACTTAAGCTATACAAGCTTCATATTACAAGCCAGGGGCCTCAAGGGCTCGAATAAAACAAGTCAGTGGAAGCAACAATATCTGAGTATAAACATAAGTTAAACAAGTTTGCCTTAATAAGGCTAGCACAAAAGCAACATAGATCGAAAAGGCAAGGCCTCCTGCCTAGGAGCCTCCTAACTACTCCTGGTCGTTAGCGGTCTCCACATAGTAGGAGGCACCCTTGGGGTAGTATTAGTCATTGATGGTGGCATCTAGCTCCTAGACTCCGTCATTTGATCGCAGCAATCAGGTGTAGGGGGAAAATAAGTAGCAAAGAACCATGAGTACTCATCCAAGGTACTCGCAAGACTTACATCAGATCTATACTACATATGCAATGGTATCAAGGGAATAGGGCTATATCTTTGGACTGAACTGCAGAATGCCAGAAGAGAAAGGAAAGCCTAGCCTATCAAAGACTAGCATCTTGAAGCATCTTGCAGCAGTAGAAAAGTGCAGATTAGTATATTATAAAGTAATAGTTGATTGTAGTAACCATGCCCAGAGATCCCTTCTCAACTCCTTGTGAGAAAACAATCCCGGAGCCATCTTATCCATTTCATGCCTCAGCATCCAATTCTAGTTGTATCGTTCGAGATACAACTCCGAGCATCTGTTACAGTGGACACTGATATTCGAATAGATATACTTCCCTGCAGAGGTGCACCAACTTAACACGCTCGGTCAACTACGGCCTGACACACTATCAGGTCATGAACAGCCTCGGTCGATCAACACACCGCAGTCCTACCCTAGGCTCAATAGAGAGGCTAGCACACCGGTCTACATCCTAAGCACGCAGGGGTCTGGGCTGATCGCCCTTTGCACTCCTGCATGTTGCATAGATGGCCGGGATCAGTCCTGGCAACCTCCTTATACAAGGCAGGTGCTTACGCGGGCCACCCAGGAGCGTGCCGCTCAATCGCTGACATACAAAGAGATTTCAGCTGATACATATGATGCAGAGTGTCCATACTTATTCCCACTTGGTGGTCAGTGTGAAAAGGCCATAGACCTACTTGGATCACATATCCAAACCGTTAGTGTCTTGGGAGCACGAGGTAACGAGCAGAGACTCACGATCATGTGACCCCGTCGCCCCATCTCGTGGACTTACAGCAAGGGCCCGGAATGCCCGCCATGCCACGTAATTATATCGCGGATACCCTCTAGGTCAACCCGACTACACACCAACTCGCCGGTACACTCATGGTTAACCCGATGTCACATTTCTCTAGCGGGTTCCCCTCTGGGCCGACCCGACTTCACATTTCTCTCGTGGGTACCCCTTGGGTCGACCCGACTTCATCATGGTTCTGGGGTAAAGTCAAAGTAACCATGTGTCCAAAACAGCAAGGGGAAAACCCAAGGAATCTCCCTTGATGGAATCCACTTGATGTAACCGCCAAGGTGAACTAAGGAGGAATCACCCGCGATGGTTCACTCTTGAAGGGTTGCACGACAGAGTCATTATCGGATAGTGGGGAAGGAGGAATCACCCTCCGTAGACCACGACCAATTAACTACACTACAGAGATCTCAACGGAAGTGCTATACGAGGTATCACCCTTGGCACTTGATAGTAACCCTGAAGTGTCATACAACTAAGGGGGTGTGATGTGCTGTGTCGGGGACCGGACATCAATAACATTGATCGAGTCAACGAACATAAAGCGGGGGCAATAGGGTCAAGGGGAGGAGTCACTGGTGGATCACTAACCAACCTATACTAAGCAGGTAAGGTACAAGACAGGTTACAAAATCAGGCTATGCATCAGAATAGGATCATACAAAAGCAGTAGCAATTCTAATGCAAGCATAAGAGAGAAGGGAATGGGTGATATCAGAATGATCAAGGGGGTTTGCTTGCCTGGAAGCTCACTGGTACCGTAACATGCTATACAAACGGTTATTAACCCCTTTCCGTGACAGCATTCTGAACCGTCGTTGAGTGAGTGATTATGATAGGGGGGTCCTTCCCACACAACCCAGAAACTGTCAGGGATAGGCGAGCGGCTGATATGTCCATTTTGCATCATGCTTTTATATCAATATTTATTGCATTATGGGCTGTTATTACACATTATATCTCAATACTTATGGCTATTCTCTCTTATTTTACAAGGTTTACCATGAAGAGGGGGAATGCCGACAGCTAGAATTCTGGCTAGAAAAGGAGCAAATATTGGAAACCTATTTTGCACAGCTCCAAAAATCCTAAAACTCCACGGAAGTCAGTTTTGGAATTAATAAGAATTATTGAGCGAAGAAAACACCAGAGGGGGCCCACACCCTGGCCAGGAGGGTGGGGCGCGCTCACCCCTACTGGGCGCGCCCCCTGTCTCCTGGGCCCCGTGGTGGCCCTCCGATGCCCATCTTCTGCTATATGAAGGCGTTTACCATGGAAAAAATCATAGGCAAGCTTACGGGACAAAACTCCGCTGCCCCGAGGCGGAACCTTGGCGAAACCAATCTAGGGCTCCGGCAGAGCTGTTCTACCGGGGAAACTTCCCTCTGGGAGGGGGAAATCATCACCATCATCATCACCAATGATCCTCTCATCGGGAGGGGGTCAATCTCCATCAACATCTTCACCAGCACCATCTCCTCTCAAAACCCTAGTTCATCTCTTGTATCCAATCTTGTATCAAAACCACAAATTGGTGTCTGTGGGTTGCTAGTAGTGTTGATTACTCCTTGTAGTTGATGCTAATTGGTTTACTTGGTGGAAGATCATATGTTCAGATCCTTAATGCATATTAATACTCCTCTGATTATGAACATGAATATGCTTTGTGAGTAGTTACGTTTGTTCCTGAGGACATGGGTGAAGTCTTGCTATTAGTAGTCATGTGAATTTGGTATTCGTTCGATATTTTGATGAGATGTATGTTGTCTCTCCTCTAGTGGTGTTATGTGAAGGTCGAATACATGACACTTCACCATTATTTGGGCCTAGAGGAAGGCATTGGGAAGTAATAAGTAGATGATGGGTTGCTAGAGTGACAGAAGCTTAAACCCTAGTTTATGCGTTGCTTCGTAAGGGTCTGATTTGGATCCATATGTCTAATGTTGTGGTTAGGTTTACCTTAATACTTCTTTTGTAGTTGCGGATGCTTGCAATAGGGGTTAATTATAAGTGGGATACTTGTCCAAGTAAGCGCAGTACCCAAGCACCGGTCCACCCACATATCAAATTATCAAAGTCCCGAACGTGAATCATATGAGCGTGATGAAAACTAGCTTGACGATAATTCCCATGTGTCCTCGGGAGCTCTTTTCTCATTATAAGAAATTGTCCAGGCTTGTCCTTTGCTACAAAAAGGATTGGGCCACCTTGCTGCACTTTATTTACTTTCATTGCTTATTACCCGTTACAATTTATCTTATCACAAAACTATTTGTTACCTACAATTTCAGTGCTTGCAGAGAAAACCTTACTGAAAACCGCTTGTCATTTCCTTGTGCTCCTTGTTGGGTTCGACACTCTTACTTATCGAAAGGACTACGATAGATCCCCTATACTTGTGGGTCATCAAGACTCTTTTCTAGCGCCGTTGCCGGGAAGTGAAGCACCTTTGGTGAGTGGAACTTGGTAAGGAAACATTTATATAATGTGCTGAAATTTTCTGTCTCTTGTTGCTATGGAAACTAATCCTTTGAGGGGCTTGTTCGGGGTATCTTCACCCCAACCAGAAGAGCAAAGAGTTGCTCCTCAACCTACTGAACCTACTAAAAATATTTACTTTGAGATTCCTTCGGGTATCATAGAGAAACTGCTAGCTAATCCCTTGGCAGGAGATGGAACATTGCATCCCCATTTACACCTTATCTTTGTGGATGAAGTTTGTGGATTATTTAAGCTTGCAGGTATTCCCGATGATGTTGTAAAAAGGAAGGTCTTCCCTTTATCTTTGAAGGGAGATGCATTGACATGGTATAGGCTATGTGATGATACGGGATCTTGGAATTATAAATGATTGATGTTGGACTTTCACCAGAAGTTCTATCCTATGCATCTTGTTCATCGTGATCGTAATTACATATATAATTTCTGGCCTTGCAAAGGAGAAAGCATCGCTCAAGCTTGGGGGAGGCTTAAGTCAATGTTATATTCATGCCCCAATCATGAGCTCTCCAGAGAAATGATTATTCAAAAAATTTATGCTCGGCTTTCTCCCAATGATCGCAACATGCCCGATACTTCCTGTGTTGGTTCTTATATGCTAAAGACTATTGAATTCAAATGGGATTTATTGGAAAGAATTAAATGCAACTCTGAAGATTGGGGTTCCGGCGATGGTAAGGAGTCAGGTATAACACCTAAGTTTGATTGTGTTAAATGTTTTATGGATACCGATGCTTTTCGTGGATTTAGCGCTAAGTATGGACTTGACTGTGAGATAGTAGCTGCTTTTTTGTGAATCTTTTTCTAGTCACGTTGATCTCCCTAAGGAGAAGTGGTTTAAATATAACCCTCCCATTGAAGTAAAAGTAGTTGCACCTATTACAGTTGAAGAAAAGACTGTCACTTACAGTGATCCTATTGTTCCTACTACTTATGTTGAGAAACCTCCTTTTCCAGTTAGGATAAAGGGTCATGCTAAAAGTTCGACTGTTGTTCATAAGAGTAATACTAGGACTTATACACCTCCTGAGCAAATCAAAGTCAAACCTAGTATTGCTATGGTTAAAGATCTCTTGGATGATGATTTAGATGGGCATGTTATTTATTTCTATGGTGAGTCTGCTAATATTGTTAGACCAGATGCTAAGATACATAGACCTGTTGTAGGCATGCCTGTTATTTCTGTTAAAATAGGAGATCATTGTTATCATGGATTATGTGATATGGGTGCTAGTGCTAGTGTAATACCCTATGACTTATATAAAGAAATTATGCATGATATTGCACCCGCTGAAATAGAAGATATTGATGTTACCATTAAGCTTGCTAATAGGGACACCATTAAACCAGTTGGGATTGTTAGAGATGTCGAAGCCTTGTGTGGGAAGGTTAAATATCCTGCTGATTTTCTTGTCCTTTGTTCCCCACAAGATGATTTTTGTCCCATTATTTTTGGTAGACCCTTCTTGAATACTGTTAATGCTAGGATTGATTGTGAAAAGGATATTGTTGAAATTGGCTTAGGGGATATGTCTCATGAGTTTAATGTTGCTAAGTTTCGTAGACAACCCCGTGATAAAGAATCACCTAGTAAGGATGATATTATTGGTATTGCTTCTATTGCCGTGCCTCCTACTGATCCGTTAGAACAGTATTTGCTAGACAATGAAAATGAAATGTTTATGAATGAAAGAAGGGAAATAGATAAAGTGTTCCTTCAACAGGAACCTATTCTGAAACACAACCTACCCGTTGAAATTCTAGGGGATCCCCCTCCACCCAAGGGTGATCCCGTGTTTGAACTCAAACCATTACCTGATAATCTTAAGTATGATTATCTTGATGAAAAGAAAATATATCATGTTATTATTAGTGCTAACTTTTCAAAGCAAGAAGAAGAAAGATTATCAAAAACTCTAAAGAAGCATCGTGCTGCTATCGGATATACTCTGGATGATCTTAAGGGCATTAGTCCCACCCTATGCCAACACAAAATTAAATTGGAGGAAGGTGCTAAACTAGTTAGAGATCCTCAACGACGATTAAATCCTAAGATGAAAGAAGTGGTAAGAAAGGAGATACTAAAGCTCCTTGAGGCAGGTATAATTTATCCCGTTGCTGATAGTGAATGGGTAAGTCCTGTCCATTGTGTTCCTAAAAAGGGAGGTATTACTGTCATTCCTAATGATAAAGATGAATTGATCCCTCAAAGAATTATCACAGGTTATAGGATGGTAATTGATTTCCGTAAATTAAGTAAAGCTACTAAGAAAGATCATTACCCTTTACCTTTTATTGATCAAATGCTAGAAAGACTATCCAAACACACATATTTCTGCTTTCTAGATGGTTATTATGGTTTCTCTCAAATACCTGTGTCAGCAAAGGATCAATCAAAAACTACTTTTACTTGCCCTATTTGTAATTTTGCTTATAGACGTATGCCTTTTGGTTTATGTAATGCACCTGCTACCTTTCAAAGATGCATGATGGCTATATTCTCTGACTTTTGTGAAAAGATCTGTGAGGTATTCATGGATGATTTCTCCGTTTATGGATCCTCTTTTGATGATTGCTTCAGCAACCTTGATCGAGTTTTGCAGAGATGTGAAGACACTAGTCTCGTCTTGAATTGGGAAAAGTGCCACTTTATGGTTAATGAAGGCATTGTCTTGGGGCATAAGATTTCTGAGAGAGGTATTGAAGTTGATAAAGCTAAAGATGATGCTATTGAAAAGATGCCATGTCCCAAGAACATAAAAGGTATAAAAAGTTTCCTTGGTCATGTCGGTTTTTATAGGAGGTTCATTAAGGACTTTTCTAAAATCTCTAGGCCTCTAACTAATTTATTGCAACAAGATATTCCTTTTGTCTTTGATGATGATTGTGTATAAGCATTTGAAATACTTAAGAAAGCTTTGATCACTGCACCTATTGTTCATCCACCTGATTGGAATTTACCCTTTGAAATTATGTGTGATGCTAGTGATTATGTTGTAGGAGCTGTTCTAGGGCAAAGAGTTGATAAGAAATTGAATGTTATCCAGTATGCTAGTAAAACCCTTGATACTGCCTAGAGAAATTATGCTACCACTGAGAAAGAATTCCTAGCAGTTGTGTTTGCATGTGATAAGTTCAGACCTTATATTGTTGATTCCAAAGTTACTATTCACACTGATCATGCTGCTATTAAATATCTTATGGAAAAGAAAGATGCTAAGCCTAGACTTATTAGATGGGTTCTCTTGCTCCAAGAATTTGATTTGCATATTATTGATAGAAAGGGAGCTGAGAACCCCGTTGTAGACAACTTGTCTAGGTTAGAGAATGTTCTTGATGACCCACTGCATATTGATGATAGCTTTCCTGACGAACAATTAGCGGTCGTTAATGCTTCTCTTACTGCTCCTTGGTATGCTGATTATGCTAATTACATTGTTGCTAAATTTATACCACCTAGTTTCACATACCAGCAAAAGAAAAATTCCTTTTATGATTTAAGACATTACTTCTGGGATGACCCACACCTTTATAAAGAAGGAGTAGATGGAGTTATTAGACGTTGTGTACCTGAGCATGAACAGGAACAGATCCTACGCAAGTGTCACTCAGAATCATATGGAGGACACCATGCTGGAGATAGAACTGCACACAAGGTATTGCAATCTGGTTTTTATTGGCCTACTCTCTTCAAGGATGCTCGTAAGTTTGTCTTATCTTGTGACGAATGCCAAAGAGTTGGTAATATTAGTAGACGTCAAGAAATGCCTATGAATTATTCTCTTGTTATTGAACCATTTGATGTTTGGGGCTTTGATTATATGGGACCTTTTCCTGCCTCTAATGGTTACACACATATTTTAGTTGTTGTTGATGTCAGGACCCCGACTCGATGTCACATCGATCTAGCTTGTAACACCTCATATCACTTTGCGGCGTCACGCACGGTATCCCCACGGGTGTCGCCTTACCTTTGCCCAGGACCGTTTGCGCCTTTTGGCTCACGTATGTGATAGTGTCGCTAGCATCCATATGATAAAGAGCCCAGGCTGACATGACTAGTCGTAAACCCAAAGTGGCACAGACTTACAGGGACATGCATCCATGACCCAGCAACGAACGTGTCGGTCAACAGCAAGTGGGTCCGGGCTGTAGCACTGGGCTAGCAGGACTCCGGTAAACCGGGCTGTAGCGGGCTAACAGGACTCCGGTACTCAATGCGTGACATTTCCCCGAAGGGACAGACACAGGAACGAAGAAGGACACATGCCGGCCAGCCTAAGTGTTCCCGAGCAGTAGCAAGCTACCATGGCTCAGCGGTAACATTAGGAGACATTTCCCAGTAAGAGAGGCTACTAAAGATAAACAACTAGATAGTCAGATCCCACACATACCAAGCATTTCAATCACACACACAATATGCTTGATATGTGCAAATACAACAAGGCATCACAACATGACTCTACGACACAAGTACTTTATTTAAGGCTCAGAGAGCCATACATAACTTACACAAAGGTACGGGTCTCACGACCCAGCATTCAAGTCATACAGTCATACAAACCAGCAGCGGAAGTAACTTGTCTGAGTACAGACGACTAGAAAGATAAAAGAGGCTTGGAAAGCCTAGCTATACTACGTGGTCCTTCACAAGCTCAGGATCACCACCTGGGCCTTTAGCCTACTCGTTGATGTCAACGTCTACGTAGAACCCATCAGAAGGGGTTGCAGCGTCTTCTGTAAAATGTAAATTATAGCAACATGAGTACAAAGGTACTCAGCAAGACTTACATCAGAACCTACATACATGCATATTATCAAGAAGGGTTGGTGGAGTTATTGCAGCAAGCCAGCTTTGACTCTTGGCTAGGCTAACCTACGAGACTCCAACTTGAAATGGTTTTGCGCACACGAGTCCAGTACTCACCACTTCAATACACTACCGAGGATCCACCTCCGTCTCCCTACGGAAGAGCCATCCTCGGCACTCACACTTATCTTGAGGATTTTAGTAGTTTCCATTTACTTGTCTATGAACTGTATAGGCAACCAAGTAGTCCTTTACCGCGGACGCGGCTATTCGAATAGATCATGATAACCCTGCAGGGGTGTACTTCTTCATACACGCTCTCACCTCTTACCGTCGTTTACACGACATGTACTCGGCAACCTTCAAGCGGAAGCCCAACGTGGGTGTCGGCCACGACCTACCTAATCACCTAAGCCTCCAATCCAGGTTTATCGCCTATCCAGGTTCCATCCGCAGGGAGTCCGGCCGAGGTTTCCCATACGGCCCCGAACGATGTGAACAGGGTTCCCGAGATACCTAACGGGTATTCGGTACACCCGGCCACGTACCTACCGCATCACAGCCCACCCCTACGGTCAGCGCTATCCACAGCCTCCAGTAGGCTACAAACACCAGAAACTACTTGCAACTCCTGGACGGAGAACTAGGGTGAATAAGAAGCCGAGAGGGTCCATTTGTTTCGGGCCCAATGCATGGTAGTAGCTGATTCTTAAATCACACATACAGATCTCAGTGCTTAAGGTCGGCTTCAATGAAACAACCCACCATGTACTCCTACATGGCCTCTCATCGATACCTTTACCAAATCGTGTTCACCACACCACTCTCATTACCGACATAATCATTTCACTCTAGCCCATCACCCAGATGAACCAGACCTGACACGACTCTAAGCATAGCAGGCATAGCAAGGTAGGAACAACACATACATATGGCTCAATCAACTCCTACACATGCTAGTGGGTTTCATCTAGTTACTGTGGCAATGACAGGTCATGCAGAGGAAATGGGTTCAACTACCGTAGCACACAGCAGTTTGAATCGTGTTGTCTTAATGCAGTAAAAGAGAGCAGGAGCGAGAACATGGGATTGTATCGATATGATCAAATGGTTGGTTGCTTGCCTGATGGTTCGATGCACGGATACGGTTCTTCGTTAGGGTAGTCACGGTACTCCTCGGGGACAGATCCTGTCGTAAAGGATAACGATACACAGGCATCACCAAACAATGTGCAACAATATGATGCATGCATGAAACATGGCAATATGAGTGTGTTGGGCTAATGCAACTAAAGCTACCAACGCTGTCAGGACCCCGACTCGATGTCACATCGATCTAGCTGGTAACACCTCATATCACTTTGCGGCCTCACGCACGGTATCCCCACGGGTGTCGTCTTACCTTTTCCCGGGACCGTTTGCGCCTTTTGGCTCGCGTATATGAAAGTGTCGCTAGCATCCATATGATAAAGAGCCCGGGCTGACATGACTAGTCGTAAACCCAAAGTGGCACAGACTTACAGGGACAGGCATCCATGACCCAGCTTCGAACATGTCGGTCATCAGCAAGTGGGTCCGGGCTGTAGCACTGGGCTAGCAGGACTCCGGTAAACCGGGCTGTAGCGGGCTAACAGGACTCCGGTACTCAAAGCGTGACATTTCCCCGAAGGGACAGACACAGGAACGAAGAAGGACACATGCCGGCCAGCCTAAGTGTTCCAGAGCAGTAGCAAGCTACCATGGCTCAGCGGTAACAATAGGAGACATTTCCCGGTAAGAGAGGCTACCAAAGATAAACAACTAGATAGTCAGATCCCACACATACCAAGCATTTCAATCATACACACAATATGCTCGATATGTGCAAATACAACGAAGCATCACAACATGACTCTATGACACAAGTACTTTATTTAAGGCTCGGTGAGCCATACATAACATACACAAAGGTACGGGTCTCACGACCCCACATACAAGTCATACAGTCATACAAACCAGCAGCGAAAGTAACTTGTCTGAGTACAGACAACTAGTAAAATAAAAGAGGCTTGGAAAGCCTAGCTATACTACGTGGTCCTTCACAAGCTCAGGGTCACCACCTGGGTCTTTAGCCTACTCGTTGATGTCAACGTCTACATAGAACCCATCAGAAGGGGTTGCAGCGTCTTCTGTAAAAATGTAGATTATAGCAACATGAGTACAAAGGTACTCAGCAAGACTTACATCAGATCCTACATACATGCATTGACTCTTGGCTAGGCTAACCTACGATACTCCAACTTGAAATGGTTTTGCGCACACGAGTCCACTACTCACCACTTCAATACACTACCGAGGATCCGCCTCCGTCTTCCTACGGAAGAGCCATCCTCGGCACTCACACTTATCTTGAGGTTTTTAACAGTTTTCATTTACTTGTCTATGAACTGTATAGGCAACCAAGTAGTCCTTTACCGCGGACGCGGCTATTCGAATAGATCATGTTAACCCTGCAGGGGGTACTTCTTCATACACGCTCTCACCACTTACCGTCGTTTACACGACATGTACTCGGCAACCTTCAAGCGGAAGCCCAACGTGGGTGTCGGCCACGACCTACCTAATCACCTAAGCCTCCAGTCCAGGTTTATCGCCTATTCAGGTTCCATCCGCAGGGAGTCCGGCCGAGGTTTCCCATACGGCCCCGAACGATGTGAACAGGGTTCCCGAGATACCTAACGGGTATTCGGTACACCCGGCCACGTACCTACCGCATCACAGCCCACCCCTACGGTCAGCGCTGTCCACGGCCTCCAGTAGGCTACAAACACCAGAAACTACTTGCAACTCCTGGACGGAGAACTAAGGTGAATAAGAAGTCGAGAGGGTCCATTGGTTTCGGGCCCAATGCATGGTAGTAGCTGATTCTTAAATCACACATACAGATCTCAGTGCTTAAGGTCGGCTTCAATGAAACAACCCACCATGTACTCCTACATGGCCTCTCATCGATACCTTTACCAAATCGTGTTCACCACACCACTCTCATTACCGACATAATCATTTCACTCTAGCCCATCACCCAGATGAACCAGACCTGACACGACTCTAAGCATAGCAGGCATAGCAAGGTAGGAACAACACATACATATGGCTCATACAACTCCTACACATGCTAGTGGGTTTCATCTAGTTACTGTGGCAATGACAGGTCATGCAGAGGAAGTGGGTTCAACTACCGTAGCACACAGCAGTTTGAAACGCGTTGTCTTAATGCAGTAAAAGAGAGCAGGAGCGAGAACATGGGATTGTATCGATATGATCAAATGGTTGGTTGCTTGCCTGATGGTTCGATGCACTGATACGGTTCTTCGTTAGGGTAATCACGGTACTCCTCGGGGGCAGATCCTGCCGCAAGAACACCGATATACAACCATCACCAAACAATGTGCAACAATATGATGCATGCATGAAACATAGCAATATGAGTGTGTTGGGCTAATGCAACTAAGACCAGAAGGGTTTGAACCAATTTGAATCAAAGATTCAAATTTCAAACTCAAACATGGCCCTTTAAAGTGTCTTTCCTTGTTCTGCATTAAACATCAAGTTAACTTGTTTAGTCATGCATGAAAATAGTACAGATGGATAGATTGGATTTTTCTGATCATTTTTCATATATAATTTGTCTGATTTGGAGTTACAGGATAAAAGTTATGAATTTTTGAAGTTTAAAATATATTCTGGAATTTCCTATATTAGAATAATTCCAGAAAATCAATTATTGCGTCAGCCTGACATCAGTGTGACGTCAGCAGGTCAACGGAACACGTCCGGGTCAATCCTGACAGTGGGTCCCGCATGTCAGGGTGATTATTTTAATTAAAGTTTAATTAAAACTAAACCTGTTTAATTAACAGGGCTGGGCCCCACCTGTCATTGACTCAGGGGAGTCAACCAGGGCCCACCCGTGGTCAAACCCGGGTCGGCTGCACCGGCGTTTAGCCGCCGGCGAGCCCGACGCGGCGACGGAAGTGATTTTTGCCGTTCCGGCAACCAAACGAGCCGCGGAGGGCACCGGAGAGGAGCTGAGGTCGAGCCGCAGCTCTTGGTGGAGTCCGTTGGGGTCGGGGTGGCCGGAGTTGGCGCCGGCGACGACTTTGGCGGCCACCGGAGTTCGGCCAAAGTCGAACTTGTCACTAGGGGGATCGGTGAGGTGCGGGGAGTGCACGGTTGGGCCTAACGCAGCATGGTGAGTGCGTTGGACACCGCGGGTTGGCCGGAGGATGGCCGGAAGCACGTCGGCGACGAGATCCGCGGCGGTGCGTGCGTGTGATCTTCGTGCGGCGGCTACACGGCTCGGGAATGAGAGAGAGAGGGTCGGGGGGGTAGCTAGGCTCACAGCGCTCCCGTAGAGGCCACCGGCGGGGTCGGGGACGAGCTGAGGCAGCGACGGCGTTGAAGGGGATCTCCGGCGACGGCGAGCTCGGGCGAGGTCGGTGCGGTGGTCTCGGGCCGCTCGAGCACACGGGGCTCGGCTTGCTCGATGGAGTGGACGGCGGCAAAGCTCCTGGACACGGCGGCACGGCGTGGGGTTGACGGAGGGCGTGGCTACGGCGAGGGGGTGGCGGCGATGGCGTCGGCCATGGCGTGGAAGAGCGAGGGAGAGGAGCTGGAGAGGAGAGGGGGTGTCTGGGAGGTTCGGGGGAGAGAGGGAGGCCGATTCACGGCGTTAGCCGAGCGAGGGAGGCGGCGAGGCGGCGAGCAGGTGCGTGGCACCCATGCAGTGCTCGCCGTCGAGCACCTGCCTGCCTGCCTGGCCGGCAAGCAGCTCGCTGGCGCGGTGCTGGGCTGGGCCGGCAAGTGGGCCGGGTGCTGGGCGACAGGTAAGCCTTTTCCATTTCTTTCTGTTTCTGTTTTTTTTAATACTTCTGCAACTTTGTTGAATTAAATAAAATACTTAGGCAACTCCAAAAATCACCAAACTACTCCTGGTCCATAGTTGGATTATTTCCAACATGAAACATTTTAGTTTGGAGATATTTGAGCATTTAAATATTTTATATAATTTTAAATGCCCAAATTCAAATATTTATGATTTAATTCAAAAACCCTAAGCTGGCCTAGGAAAATGTGCACCACTTTTGGCAGAGGTTCTGAACCAAGACAAAAATGATGGGCATTTTAGAAGGGCATTTCAGGTTCATTGAAAAAGTTTTTAGTAAACCCTAATTGGTTTCAGAGGGGACTGGGGGTTCTGTCATCCCCATTTCAGGTTTCTGATGAAAGAGTAAACATGATGCAACACTCTAATGCATGGCTAACTAGGATGTGACAACTCACCCCCACTCAAGAGAATCTCGTCCCGAGATTTGGGTTCCTCCGGAAACAAGGCGGGATACTCAAGTCGAAGACGATCCTCCCTTTCCCAAGTTGCTTCATCCTCAGAATGGTGCGACCATTGAACTTTGAGAAACTTGATATTATGACGTCGAGTGGAACGCTCGGCCTGATCAAGGATACGAATGGGGTACTCTCGATATGTAAGATTATCTTGGAGATCAAGCGTTTCGTGGTCCACTCCACGGATAGGATCCGAGAAGCAACGCCTGAGTTGAGAAACGTGGAAGACATCGTGGACTCTGGAGAGGTGCGGAGGTAGTTCTAGCTGGTAGGCAACTTCTCCTCGTTTGGCGAGAATGCGAAAAGGTCCAATGTAACGAGGAGCCAATTTGCCTTTGATACCGAAATGATGGGTTCCCTTCAGAGGGGTAACCCGAAGGTAAGCCTTCTCGTCAACCTCGAAAGTCATAGCCTTATGTTTTCGGTCATATTGACTCTTTTGACGGGATTGGGCTGTTTTCAACTTTTCACGAACGATGCGAACTTGCTCTTCTGCTTCCTGAATCATATCCGGGCCAAAGAATTGTCTTTCCCCGGTCTCTGACCAGTTAAGGGGTGTTCGACACCGTCGTCCATAGAGAACTTCAAAAGGGGCTTTACCCAAGCTAGATTGATAGCTGTTGTTGTAAGCGAATTCGGCAAATGGAAGGCACTTTTCCCAATCCATTCCGAATGAGATAACAGAGGCTCGAAGCATGTCTTCTAGAATCTGGTTGACGCGTTCCACTTGACCACTCGACTGAGGGTGGAAAGCGGTGCTAAAGGAGAGACGGGTTCCCATAGCATTTTGGAAGCTTTCCCAAAATCGAGAGGTGAAAATACTTCCTCGATCCGAGTTAATTTCCAAAGGAACACCATGGAGAGACACTATCCGGGAGATGTATAAGTCTGCCAATTGACTAGCGGTTATACTCTCACGAACAGGTAGGAAATGGGCTACTTTGGAAAGACGATCGACAACGACGAAAATAGCATTATTCCCTCTCTTGGTCCTGGGAAAACCGGTAATGAAATCCATACCAATTTTATCCCATTTCCATTCAGGAATAGCTAAGGGTTGAAGGGTGCCAGCAGGCCGTTGATGCTCTGCTTTTACACGACGACAGACGTCGCAATTAGCAATATACTGAGCAATTTCTCTCTTCATCCTAGTCCACCAGAACCTCTGGCGTAGGTCCTGATACATCTTAGTACTACCGGGATGAATGGTGAGAGGAGATTCATGAGCCTCCTTAAGGATCAATCGCCTCAGGTTTCGCACCTTGGGAACCACTAATCGATTCCCAAAGTATACGACCCCTTGATCAGTAATGGAGAAACAATTCGCAATTCCTTTCTTGATGTTTCTCTTGATGCGGGAAATTCCCGGATCTACCTTCTGTGCTTTGATGATCTGATCCGCAAGGGTAGGTTTTGCCACCAAGGTGGAAAGAAAACCTTGAGGAACAATGTGAAGGTTAAGCTTCCGAAATTCCTCATGGAGAAGCGGTTGACTTTGTTGTAGCATTAGGTTGTTACAGTAAGATTTACGACTTAACGCATCACCCATGACGTTGGCTTTCCCTGGGGTGTAAGTTATTCCTAAGTCGAAATCTATGATCAACTCAACCCAACGTATTTTCCTGAGATTCAAATCCGGTTGGGTGAAAATGTACTTCAGACTTTGGTGATCAGTGAATATTTCGCAACGGTTACCGAGGAGGTAATGTCGCCAGGTCTTAAGTGCATAGACTACGGCTGCAAGCTCTAGATCATGAGTAGGATAATTCTCCTCATGTGGGTGCAATTGCCGTGAAGCGTAGGCAATTACGTGTCGATCTTGCATGAGAATGCAACCTAGTCCTTGTCGCGAGGCGTCGCAGTAGATAACAAAGTCCTTGGAGAAGTCTGGCGGTACCAGTACGGGAGCAGAAGTCAGGCGTCTTTTCAGTTCCTGAAAGCTGTGCTCACATTGTGAAGTCCATTCGAACTTCTTATCTTTCTTAAGGAGTTCGGTTAGAGGTTTAGCAACTTTGGAGAAGTTTTCGACAAAGCGCCGGCAATAACTCGCTAAGCCCAGAAAACTTCGAACTTGCTTGACCGATTCAGGTGGAGTCCAATTAAGGACGGCTTGAACTCGCTCAGGGTTAACAGCAATACCTTTACCAGATATTACATGACCCAGATAGGTCACTTCCGACAACCAGAATTCACATTTGGAAAACTTGGCATAAAGGCGGTGCTCTCGAAGTTTCTTCAACACTAGCCTTAGATGTTCGGCATGTTCTTCCTCGTTCTTGGAGTAGATGAGTATATCATCGAGATAAACTACGACGAATTTATCCAAATACTCCATGAAGATTGAGTTCATTAACCGAGAAAAGGTGGCTGGAGCGTTGGTTAAACCGAAGGACATGACGGTGTACTCGTATTGGCCATAACGAGTAACAAAGGCCGTTTTAGGGATGTCCCCGTTTCTGATTTTGATTTGATGGTAGCCCAACCTCAAATCCATCTTGGAGAAGACTGAGGATCCAGCGAGCTGATCGTACAGGTCGTTGATCCTAGGGAGCGGATATTTGTTCTTGATTGTGACCAAATTGACAGGTCGATAATCTACAACCATCCGGTCCGTACCATCCTTCTTCTTGACGAAGAGGACGGGGCAAGCCCACGGAGATGAACTAGGTCGGATGAAACCCTTTTTCAAGGACTCATCGAGTTGTTTCTTAAGCTCGGCTAGTTCTAGTGGTGCCATCTTATAGGGTCTTCTAGCAATCGGAACGGTTCCTGGAATGAGGTCTATTACGAACTCAACATCCCTGTCAGGTGGAACACCTGGCAATTCCTCTGGGAAGACATCCGGGAAGTCACGGACTACCGGAACATCCTCAAGGTCTGGCAAAGGGCTGGCGTTAAGAGAATATAATTGTCGCTTGGCTAATCGGGTCAAGACATTGACTATCTTCCCTGAAGGATGAGTGAGTTGAACAGTCCTAGAGAAGCAATCAATTTTGGCATGATGAGCTGACATCCAGTCCATACCCAAAATGATATTAATATCTGAAAATTTGAGAGCTATCAAAGATGCAAGGAAAACAAGTCTGTCGACTTGGATTTCATTTCCATAACTTACCCTGGAGGTCTGCCATCTAGAACCAGGAGTAGAAATTTCCATAGTGGATGGCATGTCACAGAATCCGGTGTTATGCAAACGAGCATAGTTCTCGGATATAAATGAATGAGAGGCTCCTGTATCGAAAAGAACAGATGCCAGGTGGCAATTAACAAGGAGTGTACCGAGAACGACGTTGGGATCCTCTTGAGCTTCTTCGGCAGAGATACAGTTGACATGGCCACGTGTAGCGGTGGCCGGCTTGGCGTGGAACACTTTCCCTGTCGGCTTGCCATGGCCAACAGCTTTAGCAGATTGGTTGGGGTTGGTCTGGGGACACTCACGCATATAGTGGCCAGATTCCCCACACTTGAAACAAGTCACGGAACTGGTACGTGGAGGAGCATTGTTGGTTGGACCCCCATAGGGCTTGGCTGGAGCAGACTGTTGAACAGGGCGAGGCACCTGGAAAGACGGCCTCGGTGTGAACCTGGGTGGCAGGGCGGTGTTGGGCACCCACACGCGGCGCTTCTGAGGACCAGCACCGGATGAGGAACCCATGTCACGGCCATGCTTGCGTGTTGCGTCATAATCAGTCTGACCAGTTTCAGCACTGATGGCCTTGTTAACAAGCTTCTGAAAAGATGTGCACGCATGCAGACGGAGGTCGCGGCGAAGCTCAGGACTAAGTCCCTTACGGAACCTTGCTTGCTTCTTGGCATCAGTAGAAACTTCCTCAGTTGCATATCGTGCGAGGTTACCAAACTCCCTGCTGTAAGCATCCACAGAGAGTCGGCCTTGGGTGAAATTGCAAAATTCCTCACGTTTACGGTCCATGAGACCCTCCGGAATGTGATGTTCACGGAAAGCCTCACTGAATTCAGCCCAAGTAGTGACATGGCCTGCTGGGCGCATAGCTCCATAATTCTCCCACCATAAACTGGCGGGGCCTTCAAGATGATATGCAGCAAAGGTGACCTTGTCAGCCTCAGCTACTAGTGCGGAACACAGCTTGTGAGAGATACTGCGAAGCCAGTCATCAGCGTCGAGAGGCTCGACGGAGTGGTGGAACGTGGGTGGATGTAATTTGATAAAATCACTGAGTGACACCACGTTAGTCCTCTGATGGTGTGTTGTGTTCTGTTCAATACGCTCCAACAAACGGTTGGTCTCCCGCTTGTTTCTCTCAGCTTCCATCATAACCTCGGCTAGGGAAGGAGGATGAGGCAGATTTGCATCCCTGACTTCACTGCCTTCGGCCTGCTCTTGAGGAGCAGGGTTAGTGTGCGTGTTGACCATCCTAGGTAAACAAGACAATGATTTAGTCAGAATGATAAAATTCCGACATAGGATACAAAATGTAAGGAATAACTCGAAATGCAAGATGATCATCCGTATGACATGGTAGATACAGAAACTGCTTCTTTATTCCCTCGTCATACACACCATACAGGGTTTAGTACAAGACCAAACAAAGTACTATTACGGTGAAAAGAGGATTACATCTCATCGGAGGCATCCCAAGCTCCTATACATTATTTTTCTACACCTCCGGAAAGAGTACAAACTAGGTCATATCCCACGAGTCACGCGGGACGATAGATGACACAGATAGTGCGAACTAGTGATACTACCACTAACTCAGACCGATCCGTAGTAGTCCTCGTAGAAGTCACCTCCATAGCCTGGAAGCTCAACATGATCATCCGGAAACAGACGATCTCGCGGAGCTTGTGGACCATAGGGACTAGGATGAGGTCTTGGACCAACAGACGGTGGCCTGCGGGGACCGCGAGGTGGGGTGATGCCTCCTACATCACGCCAACCCATCACGTCTGGCAGAGCAGATCTCACAGGATAGAGATCGCGCATATCCGAATATCCAGCTTGCACCGCCGGTGCAAACCGAGTCAATGTGGCCCAGTGGTCAGCACGGGTATTGAAGAGCTCTAACCTCAAGGCCCGGTTTTCACGGTCCTTATCCTCGAGCATCTCAGCAGTGGTGCGAGTCCGTGAATCCTCCTGAGTGGGGTCAGCATAGATAGCCTGAAGATACCCTTGTGCTCCCGGAAGTGATCCTGGCATATACCGGAAATCAGAGTCCCGAAATAGACCAGATCTGACTCGCATGATGGTCATCATAGAGTAGGCGGCGTCCTGCACAGCCATCTCAATAGTAACCCCGAGTCCATAGGAGCAGTGAAGGGGCTCAGTGGACCCAGGATAAGATGGAAATATCCTGACAGTGCAGAGATACTGGCTTTGATTAAAGTCTCGGAATTGCTCTTCGACCGTGTACTCAGGATACCAACGGTATCCAGCCTCAGTCATTACCCTGACCAACATGGCAGTATGGCCGGGTACATCAAGGCATCGAGTCAGGCGAACCACTTGATTGAGGTCGCGAGTGGCCATCTGAAAGCACAATCATAATGCAAAGGCATTAGAATTTCTAGCAAAATTTCGGCAGCATAACAGCTGTAAATGCTCAAAAAGGATTTTGAGACATTTGACAAAGGATTACATACACACTCATCATCATCATATCAAGTTCTGAGTCCATCCTAGCAACATAATGTGGTAGTGGAATTGAGCTAGGCTTGTATTCATCAAACTTATAAGGTACTACCGATTAGTAACACGTGATCCTGATAGAGAGAATAGATCCTAATTCCTTAACCCCCGGTGGAAGAATAGACTGACTCAGATCGGAATGTCATTAGATAAAGGAGTAAAAAGAGCCTTACGTTCCAACCCACAAACAATTCCCCTACATATAACTAAAGAATTTCTAGACTCAACATCGACCAGTTTGGCTTGCAGAACCTACAGGCAGTCCGGCTCTGATGCCAACGCTGTCAGGACCCCGACTCGATGTCACATTGATCTAGCTTGTAACACCTCATATCACTTTGCGGCCTCACGCACGGTATCCCCACGGGTGTCGCCTTACCTTTGCCCGGGACCATTTGCGCCTTTTGGCTCACGTATGCGATAGTGTCGCTAGCATCCATATGATAAAGAGCCCGGGCTGACATGACTAGTCGTAAACCCAAAGTGGCACAGACTTACAGGGACAGGCATCCATGACCCAGCAACGAACGTGTCGGTCAACAGCAAGTGGGTCCGGGCTGTAGCACTGGGCTAGCAGGACTCCGGTAAACCGGGCTGTAGCGGGCTAACAGGACTCCGGTACTCAATGCGTGACATTTCCCCGAAGGGACAGACACAGGAACGAAGAAGGACACATGCCGGCCAGCCTAAGTGTTCCCGAGCAGTAGCAAGCTACCATGGCTCAGCAGTAACATTAGGATACATTTCCCGGTAAGAGAGGCTACTAAAGATAAACAACTAGATAGTCAGATCCCACACATACCAAGCATTTCAATCATACACACAATATGCTTGATATGTGCAAATACAACAAGGCATCACAACATGACTCTACGACACGAGTACTTTATTTAAGGCTCAGAGAGCCATACATAACTTACACAAAGGTACGGGTCTCACGACCCAGCATTCAAGTCATACAGTCATACAAACCAGCAGCGGAAGTAACTTGTCTGAGTACAGATGACTAGAAAGATAAAAGAGGCTTGGAAAGCCTAGCTATACTACGTGGTCCTTCACAAGCTCAGGATCACCACCTGGGCCTTTAGCCTACTCGTTGATGTCAACGTCTACGTAGAACCCATCAGAAGGGGTTGCAGCGTCTTCTGTAAAATGTAAATTATAGCAACATGAGTACAAAGGTACTCAGCAAGACTTACATCAGAACCTACATACATGCATATTATCAAGAAGGGTTGGTGGAGTTATTGCAGCAAGCCAGCTTTGACTCTTGGCTAGGCTAACCTACGAGACTCCAACTTGAAATGGTTTTGCGCACACGAGTCCAGTACTCACCACTTCAATACACTACCGAGGATCCACCTCCGTCTCCCTACGGAAGAGCCATCCTCGGCACTCACACTTATCTTGAGGCTTTTAGTAGTTTCCATTTACTTGTCTATGAACTGTATAGGCAACCAAGTAGTCCTTTACCGCGGACACGGCTATTCGAATAGATCATGATAACCCTGCAGGGGTGTACTTCTTCATACACGCTCTCACCTCTTACCGTCGTTTACACGACATGTACTCGGCAACCTTCAAGCGGAAGCCCAACGTGGGTGTCGGCCACGACCTACCTAATCACCTAAGCCTCCAATCCAGGTTTATCGCCTATCCAGGTTCCATCCGCAGGGAGTCCGGCCGAGGTTTCCCATACGGCCCCGAACGATGTGAACAGGGTTCCCGAGATACCTAACGGGTATTCGGTACACCCGGCCACGTACCTACCGCATCACAGCCCACCCCTACGGTCAGCGCTGTCAACGGCCTCCAGTAGGCTACAAACACCAGAAACTACTTGCAACTCCTGGACGGAGAACTAGGGTGAATAAGAAGCCGAGAGGGTCCATTTGTTTCGGGCCCAATGCATGGTAGTAGCTGATTCTTAAATCACACATACAGATCTCAGTGCTTAAGGTCGGCTTCAATGAAACAACCCACCATGTACTCCTACATGGCCTCTCATCGATACCTTTACCAAATCGTGTTCACCACACCACTCTCATTACCGACATAATCATTTCACTCTAGCCCATCACCCAGATGAACCAGACCTGACACGACTCTAAGCATAGCAGGCATAGCAAGGTAGGAACAACACATACATATGGCTCAATCAACTCCTACACATGCTAGTGGGTTTCATCTAGTTACTGTGGCAATGACAGGTCATGCAGAGGAAATGGGTTCAACTACCGTAGCACACAGCAGTTTGAATCGTGTTGTCTTAATGCAGTAAAAGAGAGCAGGAGCGAGAACATGGGATTGTATCGATATGATCAAATGGTTGGTTGCTTGCCTGATGGTTCGATGCACGGATACGGTTCTTCGTTAGGGTAGTCACGGTACTCCTCGGGGACAGATCCTGTCGTAAAGGATAACGATACACAGGCATCACCAAACAATGTGCAACAATATGATGCATGCATGAAACATGGCAATATGAGTGTGTTGGGCTAATGCAACTAAAGCTACCAACGCTGTCAGGACCCCGACTCGATGTCACATCGATCTAGCTGGTAACACCTCATATCACTTTGCGGCCTCACGCACGGTATCCCCACGGGTGTCGTCTTACCTTTTCCCGGGACCGTTTGCGCCTTTTGGCTCGCGTATATGAAAGTGTCGCTAGCATCCATATGATAAAGAGCCCGGGCTGACATGACTAGTCGTAAACCCAAAGTGGCACAGACTTACAGGGACAGGCATCCATGACCCAGCTTCGAACATGTCGGTCATCAGCAAGTGGGTCCGGGCTGTAGCACTGGGCTAGCAGGACTCCGGTAAACCGGGCTGTAGCGGGCTAACAGGACTCCGGTACTCAAAGCGTGACATTTCCCCGAAGGGACAGACACAGGAACGAAGAAGGACACATGCCGGCCAGCCTAAGTGTTCCAGAGCAGTAGCAAGCTACCATGGCTCAGCGGTAACAATAGGAGACATTTCCCGGTAAGAGAGGCTACCAAAGATAAACAACTAGATAGTCAGATCCCACACATACCAAGCATTTCAATCATACACACAATATGCTCGATATGTGCAAATACAACGAAGCATCACAACATGACTCTATGACACAAGTACTTTATTTAAGGCTCGGTGAGCCATACATAACATACACAAAGGTACGGGTCTCACGACCCCACATACAAGTCATACAGTCATACAAACCAGCAGCGAAAGTAACTTGTCTGAGTACAGACAACTAGTAAAATAAAAGAGGCTTGGAAAGCCTAGCTATACTACGTGGTCCTTCACAAGCTCAGGGTCACCACCTGGGTCTTTAGCCTACTCGTTGATGTCAACGTCTACATAGAACCCATCAGAAGGGGTTGCAGCGTCTTCTGTAAAAATGTAGATTATAGCAACATGAGTACAAAGGTACTCAGCAAGACTTACATCAGATCCTACATACATGCATTGACTCTTGGCTAGGCTAACCTACGATACTCCAACTTGAAATGGTTTTGCGCACACGAGTCCACTACTCACCACTTCAATACACTACCGAGGATCCGCCTCCGTCTTCCTACGGAAGAGCCATCCTCGGCACTCACACTTATCTTGAGGTTTTTAACAGTTTTCATTTACTTGTCTATGAACTGTATAGGCAACCAAGTAGTCCTTTACCGCGGACGCGGCTATTCGAATAGATCATGTTAACCCTGCAGGGGGTACTTCTTCATACACGCTCTCACCACTTACCGTCGTTTACACGACATGTACTCGGCAACCTTCAAGCGGAAGCCCAACGTGGGTGTCGGCCACGACCTACCTAATCACCTAAGCCTCCAGTCCAGGTTTATCGCCTATTCAGGTTCCATCCGCAGGGAGTCCGGCCGAGGTTTCCCATACGGCCCCGAACGATGTGAACAGGGTTCCCGAGATACCTAACGGGTATTCGGTACACCCGGCCACGTACCTACCGCATCACAGCCCACCCCTACGGTCAGCGCTGTCCACGGCCTCCAGTAGGCTACAAACACCAGAAACTACTTGCAACTCCTGGACGGAGAACTAAGGTGAATAAGAAGTCGAGAGGGTCCATTGGTTTCGGGCCCAATGCATGGTAGTAGCTGATTCTTAAATCACACATACAGATCTCAGTGCTTAAGGTCGGCTTCAATGAAACAACCCACCATGTACTCCTACATGGCCTCTCATCGATACCTTTACCAAATCGTGTTCACCACACCACTCTCATTACCGACATAATCATTTCACTCTAGCCCATCACCCAGATGAACCAGACCTGACACGACTCTAAGCATAGCAGGCATAGCAAGGTAGGAACAACACATACATATGGCTCATACAACTCCTACACATGCTAGTGGGTTTCATCTAGTTACTGTGGCAATGACAGGTCATGCAGAGGAAGTGGGTTCAACTACCGTAGCACACAGCAGTTTGAAACGCGTTGTCTTAATGCAGTAAAAGAGAGCAGGAGCGAGAACATGGGATTGTATCGATATGATCAAATGGTTGGTTGCTTGCCTGATGGTTCGATGCACTGATACGGTTCTTCGTTAGGGTAATCACGGTACTCCTCGGGGGCAGATCCTGCCGCAAGAACACCGATATACAACCATCACCAAACAATGTGCAACAATATGATGCATGCATGAAACATAGCAATATGAGTGTGTTGGGCTAATGCAACTAAGACCAGAAGGGTTTGAACCAATTTGAATCAAAGATTCAAATTTCAAACTCAAACATGGCCCTTTAAAGTGTCTTTCCTTGTTCTGCATTAAACATCAAGTTAACTTGTTTAGTCATGCATGAAAATAGTACAGATGGATAGATTGGATTTTTCTGATCATTTTTCATATATAATTTGTCTGATTTGGAGTTACAGGATAAAAGTTATGAATTTTTGAAGTTTAAAATATATTCTGGAATTTCCTATATTAGAATAATTCCAGAAAATCAATTATTGCGTCAGCCTGACGTCAGTGTGACGTCAGCAGGTCAACGGAACACGTCCGGGTCAATCCTGACAGTGGGTCCCGCATGTCAGGGTGATTATTTTAATTAAAGTTTATTTAAAACTAAACCTGTTTAATTAACAGGGCTGGGCCCCACCTGTCATTGACTCAGGGGAGTCAACCAGGGCCCACCCGTGGTCAAACCCGGGTCGGCTGCACCGGCGTTTAGCCGCCGGCGAGCCCGACGCGGCGGCGGAAGTGATTTTTGCCGTTCCGGCAACCAAACGAGCCGCGGAGGGCACCGGAGAGGAGCTGAGGTCGAGCCGCAGCTCTTGGTGGAGTCCGTTGGGGTCGGGGTGGCCGGAGTTGGTGCCGGCGACGACTTTGGCGGCCACCAGAGTTCGGCCAAAGTCGAACTTGTCGCTAGGGGGATCGGTGAGGTGCGGGGAGTGCACGGTTGGGCCTAACGCAACATGGTGAGTGCGTTGGACACCGCGGGTTGGCCGGAGGATGGCCGGAAGCACGTCGGCGATGAGATCTGCGGCGGTGCGTGCGTGTGATCTTCGTGCGGCGGCTACACGGCTCGGGAATGAGAGAGAGAGGGTCGGGGGGTAGCTAGGCTCACAGCGCTCCCGTAGAGGCCACCGGCGGGGTCGGGGACGAGCTGAGGCGGCGACGGCGTTGAAGGGGATCTCCGGCGACGGCGAGCTCGGGCGAGGTCGGTGCGGTGGTCTCGGGCCGCTCGAGCACACGGGGCTCGGCTTGCTCGATGGAGTGGACGGCGGCGAAGCTCCTGGACAGGGCGGCACGGCGTGGGGTTGACGGAGGGCGTGGCTACGGCGAGGGGGTGGCGGCGATGGCGTCGGCCATGGCGTGGAAGAGCGAGGGAGAGGAGCTGGAGAGGAGAGGGGGTGTCTGGGAGGTTCGGGGGAGAGAGGGAGGCCGATTCATGGTGTTAGCCGAGCGAGGGAGGCGGCGAGGCGGCGAGCAGGTGCGTGGCACCCATGCGGTGCTCGCCGTCGAGCACCTGCCTGCCTGCCTGGCCGGCAAGCAGCTCGCTGGCGCGGTGCTGGGCTGGGCCGGCAGGTGGGCCGGGTGCTGGGCGACAGGTAAGCCTTTTCCATTTCTTTCTGTTTCTGTTTTTTAATACTTCTGCAACTTTGTTGAATTAAATAAAATACTTAGGCAACTCCAAAAATCACCAAACCACTCCTGGTCCATAGTTGGATTATTTCCAACATGAAACATTTTAGTTTGGAGATATTTGAGCATTTAAATATTTTATATAATTTTAAATGCCCAAATTCAAATATTTATGATTTAATTCAAAAACCCTAAGCTGGCCTAGGAAAATGTGCACCACTTTTGGCAGAGGTTCTGAACCAAGACAAAAATGATGGGCATTTTAGAAGGGCATTTCAGGTTCATTGAAAAAGTTTTTAGTAAACCCTAATTGGTTTCAGAGGGGACTGGGGGTTCTGTCATCCCCATTTCAGGTTTCTGATGAAAGAGTAAACATGATGCAACACTCTAATGCATGGCTAACTAGGATGTGACAGTTGATTATGTTACTAAGTGGGTAGAAGCTATTCCAACTAGTAGTGTTGATCATAACACTTCTATTAAAATTCTTAAAGAAGTTATTTTTCTGAGGTTTGGAGTCCCTAGATATCTTATGACTGATGGTGGTTCACATTTTATTCATGGTGCTTTCTGTAAGATGCTTGCTAAGTATCATGTTAATCATAGAATTGCATCCCCTTATCACCCGCAGTCTAGTGGTCAAGTAGAGTTGAGCAATAGAGAGCTCAAATTAATTTTGCAAAAGATTGTGAATAGATCTAGAAAGAATTCGTCCAAAAAACTTGATGATGCATTATGGGCCTATAGAATTGCATACAAAAATCCTATGGGTATGTCTCCGTATAAGATGATTTATGGAAAAGCATGTCACTTACCTCTTGAACCTGAACATAAAGCATATTGGGCTATTAAAGAGCTCAACTATGACTTCAAACTTGCCGGTGAGAAGAGGTTATTTGATATTAGCTCACTTCATGAATGGAGAACCCAAGCCTATGAGAATGCCAAGCTATTCAAAGAAAAAGTCAAACGCTGGCATGACAAAAGGATACAAAAGCGTGAGTTTAACATAGGTGATTATGTGTTATTATTCAACTCTCGTTTAAGATTTTTTGCAGGAAAACTTCTCTCTAAATGGGAAGGTCCTTACGTTATCGAGGAGGTCTATTGTTCCGGTGCCATAAAAATCAACAACTTCAAAGGCAAAAGTCTGAGGGTGGTGAATGGTCAAAGCATTAAACATTATATCTAAGGTAATCCTATAAATGTTGAAACTAATATTGTTGAGACTGTAACCCCGGAGGAATACATAAGGGACACTTTCCAGAACGTTCTAGACTCCGAAAAGGAATAGGTATGTGGTATGGTAAGTAAACCGACTCCAAAACAATTCTAATGGAAATTTTTATCTGTTTTGGAATATTTAAGAATGTTGGAAAGAAAGAAGTAGTCCGGGAAGGACACGAGGCCTCCAGGAGGGTGGAGGGCGCGCCCACCCTTCCTGGGCACGCCCCCTGTCTCGTGGCCACCTCGTGTGCCTCCCGGACTCCGTTTTCTTGCATGTTACGTATTTTGGTCAGTAAAAATTCATTATATAATCTCCCGAAGGCTTTGACCACCGTATCACGCAAATATCCTGTGTTTTCGTTTTGAGCTGTTTTTCTGACAGATCTAGAGCACCATGACGTCGCCCTCTTCAACAATGAAGACAAGGATGCTTGGCTATTGAAGATAGAGCTGAAAACAAAAGAAGCGGAAGAGATCAACAAGGATGAAGGGATCAAGAAGGCCATGGAGGTTCAAGCTCCGGCGGTGGAAGAAGAAGACATCCCCCAACCTTTACCTAACCTCTTTACTCCAACTGAGATTGAAGCTTTCAAGATGATTGAGTTAGCTCGCATACAGAATAAGTATCTCACATAGGAGAATATTTTGTTGAAGGATCATATCGCCGGACTCAAGGGCATTATCCGCAAGTTGGAGAGGCTTTTATGCTCGATGTGCGATTATCCACCATCATCATCACCACCTCCATCACCTTCGAGGACATAATCACATGGGTATGGGCACTCCCCTTGGCAACTGCCAAGCTTGGGGGAGGTGCCCCGGTATCGTATCACCATCACACTCCTATCTTTACCATTTTATGTAGTTCAATCCTTTTAGTAGTATCTTGATCTAGTAGATTGAAGTTTTGGTATCAATTAGTTTTGAGTTTTGCTTTGTGGTCTCTTTATGTAATCTAGTCCGTGAGCTATCTATAATAAAGATTAGTGTTGAGTCAAGGGCTTTGTTATCTTGCCATGATCTTCAGAACGTATAAAGAATAAAAATAATAAAAGAGTTCATATTGATCTTATGGATAGTAATGACTTCACACATAGAAAGTATGAGGCATAAAAGTTGTTGAGAGTTGACAAATGTAGTTTTGGTCATCGTTGCAATTAGTAGGAAGTAATAAGGAAAGAGAGGTTTTCACATACAAATATACTATCTTGGACATCCTTTATGATTGTGAGCACTCATTAAGTATGACATGCTAAAAGAGTTGATGTTGGACAAGGAAGACAACGTAATGGTTTATGTTTTCTCACATCTCAGTTAAAGTATATTGTCATTGATCTTCCCAACATGTTGAGCTTGCCTCTCCCCCTCATGCTAGCCAAATTCCTTGCACCAAGTAGAGATACTACTTGTGCTTCCAAATATCCTTAAACCCAGTTTTGCCATGAGAGTCCACCATACCTACCTATGGATTGAGTAAGATCCTTCAAGTAAGTTGGCATGTTGCAAGCAATAAAAATTGCTCTCTAAATATGTATGACCTATTAGTGCAGAGAAAATAAGCTTTGTACGATCTTGTTATGGAAGCAATAAAAGCGACGGACTGCATAATAAAGGTCCATATACAAGTGGCAATATAAAGTGACGTTCTTTTGCATTAAGATTTTGTGCATCCTACCCTAAAAGCACATGACAACCTCTCCTTCCCTCTGCGAAGGGCCTATCTTTTACTTTATGTTTTTTTACTTTATGCTTGAGTCAAGGTGATCTTCACCTTTCCCTTTTTCATTTTATCCTTTGGCAAGCTCCTCGTGTTTGAAAGATCTTGATATATATATCCAATTGGATGTAAGTTAGCATGAATTATTATTGTTGACATCACCCAAAGGTGAATACGTTGGGAGGCAACACAATAAGCCCCTATCTTTCTCAGTGCCCGGTTGAAACTCCATAACCACAAGTACTGCGTCAATGTTAGCAATTGTAGAAGACTATATGATAGTTGAGTATGTGGACTTGCTGAAAAGCTCTATTCTTGACACTTTCTGATGTTATGATAAATTGTGGTTGCTTCAATGACTGAGATTATAGTTTGTTAGTTCCCAATGAAGTTTCTGAACCATACTTGACATTGTGAATTGATCGTTACTTGAGCATAAGAAATCATATGATAAAATCCATTTGTGTTGTTGTTATAAGAATGATCATGATGCCCTCATGTCCGTATTTTAATTTTATCGACACCTCTATCTCTAAACATGTGGACATATTTTTCGATTTCGGCTTCCACTTGAGGACAAGCGAGATCTAAGCTTGGGGGAGTTGATACGTCCATTTTGCATCATGCTTTTATATCAATATTTATTGCATTATGGGCTATTATTACACATTATATCTCAATACTTATGGCTATTCTCTCTTATTTTACAAGGTTTACCATGAAGAGGGGGAATGCCGACAGCTAGAATTCTGGCTGGAAAAGGAGCAAATATTGGAAACCTATTCTGCACAGCTCCAAAAATCCTGAAACTCCATGGAAGTCAGTTTTGGAATTAATAAGAATTATTGAGCGAAGAAAACACTAGAGGGGGCCCACACCCTGGCCAGGAGGGTGGGGGCGCGCCCACCCCTACTGGGCGCGCCCCCTGTCTCCTGGGCCCCCTGGTGGCCCTCTGGTGCCCATCTTCTGCTATATGAAGGCTATTACCCTGGAAAAAATCTGAGGCAAGCTTACGCGACGAAACTTCGCCGCCACGAGGCAGAACCTTGGTCGAACCAATCTAGGGCTCCGGCAGAGCTGTTCTACCAGGGAAACTTCCCTCCGGGAGGGGGAAATCATCACCATCATCATCACCAATGATCCTCTCATCAGGAGGGGTTCAATCTCCATCAACATCTTCTCCCCGCACCATCTCCTCTCAAAACCCTAGTTCATCTCTTGTATCCAATCTTGTATCAAAACCACAAATTGGTACCTGTGGGTTGCTAGTACTATTGATTACTCCTTGTAGTTGATGCTAATTGGTTTACTTGGTGGAAGATCATATGTTCAGATCCTTAATGCATATTAATACTCCTCTAATTATGAACATGAATATGCTTTGTGAGTAGTTATGTTTGTTCCTTAGGACATTGGTGAAGTCTTGCTATTAGTAGTCATGTGAATTTGGTATTCGTTCGATATTTTGATGAGATGTATGTTGTGTCTCCTCTAGTGGTGTTATGTGAACGTCGACTACATGACACTTCACCATTATTTTGGCCTAGAGGAAGGCCTTGGGAAGTAATAAGTAGATGATGGGTTGCTAGAGTGACAGAAGCTTAAACCCTAGTTTATGCGTTGCTTCGTAAGGGGCTGATTTGGATCCATATGTCTAATGTTGTGGTTAGGTTTACCTTAATACTTCTTTTGTAGTTGCAGATGCTTGCAATAGGTGTTACTCATAAGTGGGATGGTTGTCCAAGTAAGGGCAGTACCCAAGCACCGGTCCACGCACATATCAAATTATCAAAGTACCGAACGCGAATCATATGAGCATGATGAAAACTAGCTTGACAATAATTCCCATGTGTCCTCGGGAGCTCTTTTCTCGTTATAAGAAATTGTCCAGGCTTGTCCTTTGCTACAAAAAGGATTGGGCCACCTTGCTGCACTTTATTTACTTTCACTGCTTATTGCCCGTTACAATTTATCTTATCACAAAACTATGTGTTACCTATAATTTCAGTGCTTGCAGAGAAAACCTTACTGAAAACCGCTTGTCATTTCCTTCTGCTCCTCTTTGGGTTCGACACTCTTACTTATCGAAAGGACTATGATAGATCCCCTATACTTGTGGGTCATCAGCGGCTACTGACGATCGCCATAGAATAAACGTATGAGAAGTCACCCCAGTCCCGCACGTTACATCTTGTCGTTACTTTTCTGATCTGAGAGACATCCCAAATGATTATGCTGCCATAGTCATGTGAAAAAGGTGGACATCAACATTTAATCTACCGATGTGTTTGCGATAGGTACGTTATTGCACACAGTTCAAGAGCGTAAAATGTGTGTCGTTCCCCTACTAACACCAACGTGTCCATTTTCATAACTGTGTGCGATAGGTATTACCATGAATAGCACACGCATATGAGACGAAACCGTGTGTGCGTCCGTCGAGCATCGCAAAGGTTTCACGTCAAAGAACCGTCTGTTCTCTATTTTTCATCTCACATGTTGTTTTCTTTCTAACTGTGTGCACATTATTTTATTCGCTCCTGTATAAAAAAAAATTCGCTGTAATTTATTATTCGAATTGGAAAATTTGAAATATGAAACGTGGAATTCAAATTCTCAGCACAATGGTTCAACAACCAATCCATAAATAAAATTCTCGGTACAATATGTTATGTAATTACAGGATTAGAGAGCAATTAACTATGATGAACCACAATATTTAGAGGCGGTAAAGGTGAAGAGACAAGTGTAAATCATTTTGGATGTCGATGGTGTTGAAGAAGCGGAATGCCCATAAAGTGCCCTCCTGCATGCCATAGGCACGAACAACTTTTGTCCAACCCCTTGTAACGATCGCCCGCCGATCCTTCACCACCTTCAGGAAGACTTCTACAACATTATCATGGTAGCATAAATTATATAATTTAACCATAGTTGCCTCCACTCCGGTCATGTAGTTTGCAAGGTAATCATCAGTAAATAGCTTCGAAAACCACTAAAAAGAGAAAAAATTCAGATACACAGGTCTAATAGAGTAACTTTTTGTGGGCAGGGGAAAAGGAAACACATTACTTACCATCCTAAAGTCCACTATTGTCTTGGACAAAGTGTAAATAAAGAGCTTAATTCCCATCACCTGTTTCTTTCGCCTAACAGTCTTTCTTAGTTTCCTCACTTGACACTTGTTCATGAATATCTCATTGCCCCATACGCAAAAGGGATCGAAGCGTGAATCAGTACCGCTCATATATGTACCTACAAGAAACTAGTAAATGTTAGAAGCTAAACTGAGATTGCACAAATGATGTAAAATACAACTACCTACGTTCCTAAGTACAAGTATTTTTAGAGATTTCAATATGAACTACATACGGATGTATATAGAATTATAAACATAGTTTAGATTAGAATCTAGATTCACTCATTTTGCTCGGTATGCAGTCTATATTGAACTCTCTAAAAATACTTTTATTTAGGAACAGATGGTGTATAAGACATGGGATGCAGCTAACCTCGACGGCAAACAATAGCATCGCTCATTATAGCCCTATGTAAGTACATGGAAAGCCAATGTTAGCTACAACATGTTTAACATCCACCAAAAATAGCAAATGGTAATAAAACGTCTAGCATCTGTAGTGATATCTTCATTGCAAAAGAGTAGCACTGTAGCAAAGGGGTGGATTAAAAATGGATAGAATTGTTTACTATAACAGACAACCTAGTATAGCCATTGAAACTGGTACTGATAGAATGAAATTGTCAGAGTTAAACATCGCAAGGCAGGTGCTACTAGAGCAGAGAATGGCCCTGTTGTCTAAAAAAGGTAGAGAAAATAGATAAGATGGGTTAGGCGTGTTTACTACAACATGCTTAATACATGAACCGTACAAAACATGGCCATTGCAACTGGTATTGGTAAGATTCAACTGGTCAATTCATACTTGTTAAGTCTTTGGGTAGTTGTTGGGGCACTTCATATGGACAAGAGCCCGCCCCAAGTTTGCCGCAGCAAAGGCGAGGTGTTCCTCCGGGTCAAAGAGTGGATCAGTGCCGCTGACATGTGTACCTACAAGAAGCAAGTAAATGTTAGAAGCCAAACTGCAATTGCCCAAATGATGTAAAATACTGTAAGACATGGGATGTAGCTAACCTCGACGGAAAACAACAGCATTGCTCGTTATGGCCATGCGTAAGTACATGGAAAGGCATGTTAAGTACAACAGGGTTAGCATCCACTAAAAATAGCAAATGGGCAGCATCTCTAGTATATCTTCATTGTGGAGCGTAGCACGGGAGCAAAGGGACAGATTAAAAAATGGATACAACTGTTAATTGCAACAGACTTAACAACATCTTAAGTCATGCTTTGTAAGTTTGTAGCCATTGAAATACAATTGTTAAAAACTGGATACAGCTGTTAATTGCAACAAGCTTAATAGCGATTGAAACAGGTACTGATAAAAATGCAATTGGCAGAGTTAAACATCGCAAGGCAGGTGCTGCAACAGCAGAGAATGGCCCAGTTGTCTATAAAAAGGTAGGGAAAATAGCTACAACATGTTAGGCATGTTTATTACAACTTGCTTAATACATCAATCGTACAAAACATAGCCATTAATTGCAACTGGTATTGGTAAGATTGAACTGGTGAGTTCATACTTGGTAAGTCTTGAGAGGTAGTTGCTGGGGCACTTCATCTTGGCCAGAACCCGCCCAAAGTCAGCGGCGGCGGAGGCGAGCTGTTCCTCCGGGTCGAAGCATGGATCAGTGTTGTTGACATGTGTACCTACATGCAACCAATAAATGTCAGAAGTTAAACTACAATTGCGCAAATGATGTGAAATACTATAAGACATGGGATGCAACTAACCTCGATGGCAAAAAACAGCATCGCCCGTTATGACCCTGCGTAAGAGCATGGACAGGCATGTCAAGTACAACAGGGCTAGCATCCTCCAAAAATAGCAAATGGGCGGCATCTCTAGTGATATCATGAGTCATGTATTGTAAGTTTGTTGCTGGTATTGGTGAAATTAAGCTGGACAGATAATACTTGAACATCACAGAGTGTGCAGTACTAAAATAAACAAGGCATGAACATGCTTAATACATCAACCATATAAAACATAGCTATTGCAAGTGGTATTGGTAAGATTGAGCTGGTCAGATCATACCTGATAAGTCCTGGGGGGTAGTCGCTGGGGCACTTCATCTGGGCCAGAGCCTACACCAAGTCGGCGGAGGCGGAAGCGAGGTGTTCCTTCGGGTCAACATGCACAGCGGCCATCATGCCATCGACCGCCATCAGCTCCTCGACCTCCACATGATATGTGGTTGGGCTTGCGCGGTGATGCTATGGAGGTACGAGCAGTGGGGATTTGGAGGCATGAGGATGTTTCACAGGCACCATTTAAGCAATCAGGTCGGGGTCATGATAGAGATCGATGGGTTACATGACTGGATCGACGATGATCGGGCAGAACGTAGATGTGGTTCAAGCTGTTGTTGCGGCGGTGGCAGTTTGAGAAGCCAGGAGGGGGAGGGGGAGATACTGAGGAAATTTGATGGGTGGGGATGTGGTCGGAGGAATCAATTCTGAAATCGCACGCCTAATGAAAATTTCACTATGAAACTTGAAACTTGGGTGGGGGAAACACACAACATAGACGAAGCGCGTAAAATACTTGTGTGCGAGAAAAGAGAAAAATCGCAGATCCCCTCTCCAAAAAAATGTACCCATGTAGTTGTTTTTTTCGGTAAATGGTACGCTTGCTTTATTAGGAAACATTGCATAGGTAACTGACTTATGGATCATTAACGCAAAAAACACACGTGGGTACGCCATAAAAACCGTGTGTTTTGTGATCTTCTAATAATAATTATATCTATCAGCATCTCCAGCCGCACCTAGTTTCAAAAATCTCTTTCATTGTATCAGGATTATTCAATGTACATGAACGAGGCAAGGCGACACCCGATGAACAGTCATCGATTTACCAAATGCAATCAAGTGTCAACCCGCCTCACTCGCATAGCCAGATTTGATCCTATTCAACAAGAGAGAAGCTTGCTGCCATCCGCCGGCGCAGCAATTTAAGCCGGTGTGCGGCCAACTCGCGCGGCAAGGTGGGAGTGAAAACCAGCTGCGGCCAGCTCTAGTCTCCGGTGGCTACGGGCGGATGTTTCGGGAGTATTTAGGGCCGGGGTATAGCTACAAAACTTCAGTCAATACATGCTAATCAATGCTCAAAGCCCTCAAAGGATGCACTTACTGACATTGTGCATTAATAATAGATAGTACCAACTTAAAGTACTACTGCTAATTTGCTCTACAACTAGTATGTATGTAGTACTGGTAGATGCTCATAATTAATTGTACAAACTTACGAGCGACACATGCACTAACTACTTCTCACATGCTGGCATCAGAACATGCTGGCCAGACGTTGTCGTTCTCCTTCCCAGCCGTGTAGGCAGCAGCCCACCGTGCTTTGATCTCCGATGATCTCTCCTCAGCATGGCGTGCAGCCTCTTCTTTCTTGTGGCAGTGGGACTCTCTTTTCTTGACTTCTTTCTGCCTTTTCCACTCCTTCTGTGAGGCTTTGGACGCCTCTAGATGCACTGCACATTCGGCCATGGTAGCATCAAAGTCCGCCCACGTACTTGTGCGGCCGCCGGCGGCGATGAACTCAGCGCGATGGGATGCCATCATTTCCTTACCATGTGTGCGGTCGCGGGTGGCGAGGAACGTGGCACGGCGGGATGCCATTGCTTCCTTAGTAGTTACTATGCACCATGGTGCCATGAACAACGCTTGGAGAGACCTCTGTGACGGAGTGGCTAGACAGCCATATAGTGTGGTGGTTTTTAATAGCTCAACGACAAACGACAAAGGAAATTTGGCTTCCCTTACAATCTTGCTCGTTCATTATCACACACGGTTCATCTCCGTCACCTTTGGAAACAGTGTGCACTAAGCCTATTGTGTGTTGTGTTATGATTGGCCGAAACCCCAGCCACCCAGATGACGCGTGTGCACCGTAGGATGCGCCCCGATCAAACAGCAATCCACGTCCCTCACATCACACCCGTGCAGCTGTAGTTGGATTGGATTTACATGCGCGAAATGCCTAGAAAATGCACATAATCCCCTAAATATGGTAAATGAGCCAGGAAAAGTGCCAAATTTGAACACGGTGATTTGCAAGGTGTATGTTCATTATAGAAAAAAAAACACAACAGCAAAGAACGAAGAAAATTTGGATTCCCCTTCAATCTTGGTGATTTCCCTCTCGAAAGCATGGAACTTCCTCGGTGATGGTTCGATTTATGAAGGGCATGCATGACGACATAAGCCAAACCTTCACAAATTTTTACCAGGGCATGGTGAGGCCATACCATGGCACCATGCCATGCGTCATGTTTTTCAAGCATTTATTTCATTTTTCTATAGTTGAAAACCCAATAAACAAATGTTTGTGGTTGACTATTGCCACACATTTCATCAAAATATCTGCCCATTCCTTGTAAAAGGCATGAGAATTCACTAAATAGCATGAGCATGGTTTTCCAGACCGTTCTTGTGCACCCTTTCATGCATTGATTGTTTGAACTTGAATTATGTGCATTAATGCCTAGAAAGTGCACATAATCCCCTAAATATGGTAAATGAACCCAGAAAAGTGCCAAATTTGAACACGGTAATTTGCAGGGTGTATGTTCATCACAGGAAAAAAACACATGGACTGAGGACAAAGGAAATTTGGATTCCCCTTCAATCTTGGCGATTTCCCCCTCGAAACCATGAAACTTCCTTGGTGATGGTTCGATTTATGAAAGGCGTGGATGACAACATAAGGCAAACATTCTCAAATTTTTGCCAGGGCATGGTGCGGCCATACCATGGCACCACGCCAGGCGTCATGTTTTCCAAGCATGTATTTCATTTTCCTATAATTGATAACCCAGTAAACGACGCGTTTGTGGTTGACTATTGCCACACATTTCCTTGAAATCTCTGCCCATTCCTTGTAAAAGGTGTGAGAATTTACTAAATAGCACGAAAATGATTTTTGAGACCGTTCGTGTGCAACTTTTCATGCACCGATTGTTCGAATTTGAATTATGTGAATTAATGCCTAGAAAATGCACATGGTCCCCTAAATATGGTAAATGAGCCCGAAAAAATGCCAAATTTGAACACGTCGCATTGTAGGGGGTATGTTGATAGTTGGAAAAAACTGAATGACAAACCTGGACGGAAATTTGGATTCCCCTTCAATTTTGGTGATTTCCCCCCTCGAAACCATGAAACTTCCTCGGTGATGGTTCGATTTATGAAGGGCGTGCATGACGACATAAACCAAACCTTCTCAGCTTTTTACCAGGGCATGGTGAGGCCATACCATGGCACCATGTCAGGCGTCATGTATTTCAAGCATGTATTTCATTTTTCTATAGTTGATAACCCAGTAAACGACGCGTTTGTGGTTGACTATTGCCACACATTCCCTTGAAATCTCTGCCCATTCCTTGTAAAAGGCATGAGAATTTACTAAATACCACGAGCATGGTTCTCCAGACCGTTCTTGTGCACCTTTTCATGCAACGATTGTTCGAATTTCAATTATGTGGATTAATGCCTAGAAAATGCACATAATCCCCTAAATATGGTAAATGAGCCCGGAAAATGCCAAATTTGAACATGTTGCATTGGAGAGGATATATTGATCACAGAAAAAACTGAATGACAAACTAGGAAGGAAATTTGGATTCTCGGCCCCTTTGATCTTGGTGATTTCCCCATCGAAACCATGAAACTTCCTCGGTGATGGTTCAATTTATGAAGGGCGTGCATGACAACATAAGCCAAACCTTCTCAAATTTTTACTAGGGCACGGTGAGGCCATACCATGGCACCATGCCAGTCGTCATGTTTTTCAAGCATGTGTTCCATTTTTCCACTATTGAAAAACCAATAAACGACGCGTTTGTGGTTGACTATTACTACACATTTCCATGAAATCTCTGCCCATTCCTTGTAAAAGGCATGAGAAATTACTAAATAGCACGAGCATGGTTTTCCATACCATTCTCGTGCACTTTTTAATACACGGATTGTTTAAATTTGAATTGTGTGCATTAATGCCTAGAAAATGCACATAATCCCGTAAATATGGTAAATGAACCCGGAAAAGTGCCAAATTTGAACATGGTGATTTGCAGGGCTTATGTTCATCATAGAAAAAAATCATGGACAAAGGACAAAGGAAATTTGGATTCCCCTTCAATCTCGGTGATTTACTATCACAAGCAATTCATCTCCGTCGCCTCTGCGAACCATGTGTGTTCACCTACACATGCAAAAGTAAAAAAGAAAACCCTCGCCCACTTCGTCCCCACCCACTCGCCACGGACTCCTCCACAACTCTACACCTCATCAACTTCTATCGCGGTGGCCAACCTAAGCTCGACGACTATCGTCGGCGGGCGGAGGTCGCGCTCCAAACGGCATGGGATTTCGCCCCTACCGCTTGCCGCCACCTATATGCACCGACTTGCACCGACATTCTAGACTCTGGTCGATGGTTTTCTGCGGGCTTGGGACAAGATTTTTCTCATGGAGAAGGTAATCAATTTAGCAAAATATTTAATCATCTCTTATCGCAGTCCGTCAATCACTGTTAATTAACCGGCAAAAATTGCCCTGGATTCATCTTTCTTCTAGCTGATTCAAGGGTTTTCATTTATGTGTCCACAATGCAAGCACAAATCAGGCAAGTGAGGTCGCGGCCAGCCGGAAACAAAGTTCTATCTCACCATTCTGGATGACTTCAGGGAGCACTGGGCATGTTTAATCTCACCCTACCACGGTCGACATGGCCTAAATTTGTGAACATATACCATCTATTTCTACATTTGGATAAAAGGTACGGTGCCACGTGCAGCCTAGATGTCGAAGTCAATTTCCCACCTATATTAGGCAAATTTATGATGTATTGTTCATTCAGTTACTCCCATATTTGCATCAAATCCTTGTTACATTATCTATTATTAATTATATATTTTTGTACTTTGCTTTCAGCTATATATTGTTTTGTTCTATCAGATACTCCCATATTTCCATCTTGCTCTGTTATTTCAGTATATCTTATTTACGATCTTAATTTTCATTTCAAGCAGTACATCTCTTGCTTTGCAAGAACAGGAATAGAAGGAAATCTTGGGATTTACTTTGTTGATGACTCCATGGAAGTCATATCGCAACATGGATCTACAATGGCAATTAGCGTAAAACTTGATAAAGATGGTCACTCCTATTTTCATGCGGACCTTTGGAGAAAAATGTCTAAGTGTTATGAACTAAAAGCTGGCAATAAAATTCTAGTGCATGCACCACAGCCTGGTCTAATTAACATAGATGTTTACTTCCCCAACGTTATCAGCCGATCAAAGTCTGATCAAGGTTAGTGTCCTTTCAACTTTCTCCATGCTGGCATATTACTTAGCAAAATCAGGGTGTTTGTTCTGCCTAATTGATCACTATTAGGCAACCAATTGTCATTTCATTTTCTGACTCTGTTCCTAGGCAGTAACAAATTCTATTTACCAATTTATGCGCACTATATATTCTTCTGCCATGTTCTGAATAAATACTACCTTTCCACCTTTTAAGCAGGTTATGTTGGATGAGTAGTTAACAATCTGTATGTTACTAAGCATACCAAATTTCACTAGAAAGACTCGAAGCATGTCATAAAATTTGATGATAATCTGAAAGAGATAGCATAGTGTATGAACGCTGGATTTTGGATGGGATTAATTATACCTGTGGTGCACACATTGAACAAGACCAATTATGTGCACAAAACGCTGGTACAAAGCCTTATTTTTATGTTGATGCTCATAAACTATATATATCTTCAATGATATGTTACAATTGGTTATTATTCTACATTTCAACAGAAATTTCCCGCTGCAGCTGTTCCTGAATCGATTTCTCGGCGTGGTCGAATTACACTTGTGTCTGCTGATAACGCCAAAGTGATTGCAAGGTACTGTATTTCTCAAAGAAATGGAACCATTCAAATCAACAAGTTCTCGCTTCTCGTGGCAATGCATCCATATTGGAAAATAGGAGACACTGTGCTACTCATGCTCTACCAAGGCACATGAGGGTTCTTTCTTTTCATTGACGAGATGCCGAGTCGCCGTGATCAAGCTGCTTCCAGCGGATTGTTGTGGTTGTTGGCCCTCAGCCTCTTAAAATGTGCTAGCTGTTACTATCTTAAGTATGTAGATATGGACCATATGGTTGTTGGCCCTCAGCCTCTTAAATGTGATAGTTGTTACTATGTTAAGTATGTAGATATGGACTATATGGTTGTCAAAACCATGTTACGAAGATCCTTCTTTTGCCGAGTAGTGTAACCACTATATATATGTTACTCAAATGTTGTTAGCCAAGTTCTTAAATTTTCATGGAAAGTATTAGTATCATACACAATTCATTGAGTTTAAGCGTGTGCCTGGTAGAGCGGTAGAGTAGAGGACGTCCATGTTTTCGACGTGGCGATCAACACCAATGTCCAGAAGGCATTTGCATATTAATTGTCCATATTGCAAATTCACACACGTGTTATCTATCACACACGTGTTAAAATAAGGAAACGTATGTGTAACTTACTAATCATCGCACACGAGTACTCGCAAATGCATCATGTGCGATACTCCTAGCCACCGCAAGCAACTAGTATGCATTTTGCAAAGTTTTTTGTACAGACAAAATCGCACACGAATTAACTGTAGTAACCATCTGTGTTATAATTTCTCATCGCAAACAGTTCATTCGAGTGGGTTGTTTGTTGCGTATCACACACATCTTGTTCACACGAATCGTTTGTGTTCTTTTCGTTCATCGCAAATAGTTCATCTATGTGAACTGTATGCCGCATATCACACACATCTTGTTAAGTTGAACCGTTTCTGTTGTGTACCCTAATCAAAAATAGTTCATTCAAGTGAATGGTATGCCGTATATCACACACACACCTTGATTTGGCTAACCGTTTCTGTTGCATTCCCTAATAGCAAACAGTTCATCTGAGTGAACTGTGTGTCGTACATTGCACACACCTTGGTATGGCTGCCCATTTCTGTTGTTCTATCTCATCGCAAATAGTTCGTATGGATCAACGATATGCCCTACATCACACACACAACTAAAATTTGATATGTGCTTGATGTATCCTTCATCGCAAACTTTTTGCATCTTTTTTGACAAGTTTTTTACATCATCGTTTGCGATTAATGCATCGCACCCAGTTTCGTCAAAGGGTCTCTGATCGTAGTATCGCGTTAGCAGTTGATACGTCTCTATCATATCTATAATTTTTTATTGTTCCATGCCAATATTATACAACTTTCACATACTTTTGGTAACTTTTTATATGATTTATTGGACTAACCTATTGATCCAGTGCCCAGTGCAAGTTCTTGTTTGTTACATGCTTTTTGTTTCGCGAAAAATCCATATCAAATGAAGTCCAAATGCAATAAAATTTTATGGATAATTATTTCGGAATATTTATGAGTTTTGGGAGTTGGAATCATCAGTAGAGGGGCCCCACGGTGATCACAACCCACTAGGGCGTGCCTGGGGGCCCAGGCGCGACCAGGTGTCTTATGCCCACCTCGTACGTCGGTTGGAGCTCTACTTTTGGCGCAAGAAAGATAATTTATGGGAAAAATCATGTAAAAATTTCAGCACAATCGGAGTTACGAATCTCCGAGAATTTAAGAAACCGTGAAAGGCCAGATCTGGGGAACGTGAAACAGAAGAGAACAAAGAGGGAGATCCAATCTCGGAGGGGCTCCCGCCCCTCCGCTACCATGGAGGCCGTGGACCAGAGGGGGAACCCTCCTCCCATCTAGGGGGAGGCCAAGGAAGAAGAAGAAGGAGGGGACTCTCTCCCCCTCTTTCCCGGTGGCGCCAGAGTGCCGCCGGGTCTAGGATCGTGACGGCGATCTACATCAACAATCTTGCTATCGTCAACACCAACTTTCTCCCCCTCTATGCAGTGGTGTAACACCTCTTCTCTTCGTTGTAATATCTACTTAAACACCATGCTCAACTGCATATATTATTTCCCAATGATATTTGGCTATCCTATGATGTTTGAGTAGATCCATTTTGTCCTATGGGTTAATCGTGATCTTGGTTGGTATGATTTTATATTTTATTTATGGTGCTGTCCTACAGTGCCCTCCATCTCGCTCAAACGGGAGGGGCCTCCGTTGTAGGGTGTTGCAATACATTCATGATTCGCGTATGGTGGGTTGCCAGAGTGACAGAAGCTTAAACCCGAGTAGGTGGGTTGTTGCGTATGGGATAAAGAGGACTTGATACTTAATGCTATGGTTGGGTTTCACAACCTTAATGATCTTTAGTAGTTGTGGATGCTTGCTAAGGGTCCAATCATAAGTACATATGATTCAAGTAGAGAAAGTATGTTAGCTCATGCCTCTCCCTCATATAAAATTACAAGAATGATTGCCGGTACTTGTTATTGATTGCCTAGGGACAAATGACTTTCTTGTTGACAAAAGTGATCCAGTTTTATTACCCTGCATTTTATTCATAGTTTTATTCTCGCAAAGTACTTGAAGTTTTATTCTCGCAAAATAGTTTCATACTTGTTCTAGGTAAAGCAAACGTCAAGTGTGCGTACAGTTGTATCCGTGGTCGATAGAACTTGAGGGAATATTTGTTCTTCCTTTAGCTCCTCGTTGGGTTCAACAATCTTATTTATCGAAGAAGGCTACAAAGGATCCCCTATACTTGTGGGTTATCAAGACCTTTTTCTGGCGCCGTTGCCGGGGAGCAATAGCATGGGGTGAATATTCTCGTGTGTGCTTGTTTGATTTATCACTAAGTAGTTTTTATTTCCTATTCTAAGTTGTTCTCTATCTTTAGCTATGGATATTGAACATGAAACACCAAAAAAAAGTTGTAATTGCTACTCATGGAGATGGGGAACCTCCTAAAACCCTTGAGGCTTGTTATGTGAAAGATATTATGCACTACTTTGATAATCCTAAGAAAACCCCATTCAACTATATAATGGGAGTAATGTTGGATCAACGTGAATACTTTAGGGATTATTGCTTGATTCATAAAGGGAAATTATTATGGAATCAAATTCATATGTTTCATTGGTATGCTCGGGAGCTATGCTTGAGATATGATTATACTTGTTGCATTAGTATGAATACTCCACACCTTCCCTTTTCATGTCAATTTAATGATAATGAAACCTTAGCTTCTTATGCTAATGGTATATATTATTGCTATGATGTGGAACGAATAGAAGAATTTGTTGCTTTTAAGGGTTCTTATGAAATTGAATCTTTGTTTGAAAAGTATGAAGATTTTGATGATTTAGTTTATAGCATTGTTCAAGAAATCTTCTGATTCATCGATTAATCTTCCAATTTATCGCTAATCGGGGGTGATCGATAAGATTATGCCTTATCTCTGTCGTTTATCTTTTGGACCAATTTATCGTTCTGACAAGCGATTTATCGGGAATCTACTGATAAATTAGACCTATTCATAACGCGATGTTTGCAAAAAACTATGTTTAATTATGTTTCGTGGACCTTGTTACGGAATATGTACTATTGTCCTATTTTGTTTGCCATTATACGAGGTATCAAAGGCTAGAAATCAAGGTAACACTTCTGTCAAATACTGTTTTGGTGTTGAATATAGCGTATTTTAGTGTTGGGAACCTGAGATTTGCAAAAAAAATATCTAGTCGACCAATAAAATTGATTAATCGGCCAATTTCAAATTAATCTCTAATCCCTAGCTGACCAAGACGATAACGATAAGTGATATCCTCAACATTGGTTTATAAAACTGAAAATTTTGCTATCCTTAAATATTGCTACGATAATTATAAATACAATTCCGATATTGATGCGTTCATTGAGAAAGACTCCGCTGTCCAAGAAGAGACTAATATTTTGCAGAAGTCTATGGAAGAAGGAATTGATGAAACTGTGAGCTCACTGGATGAAAAAGATGATGAGGAGAGCGAAGACCAAAAGGAGGAAGAGCAGATTGATCACCAGTGTCCACCTTCTAATGGGAGTAACTCTTCAACTCATACATTGTTTAACGTCCATTCATTCTTATAGAAGGATGAATGCTATGATAATTGCTATAGTCCCATTGATTCGTTTGAAATATCCCTTTTTGATGATGCTTGCTATGCTTGTGGCCAAGATGCCAATATGAATTATGCTATTGGAGATGAACTTGCTATTGTTAAACATGAAATTGTTGCTATTGCACCCACACATGATAGTCCTATTATCTTTTTGAATTCTCCAAACTACACTATATCAAAGAAGTTTGTTCTTATTAAGGATTATATTGATGGGTTGCCTTTTACTGTTGCACATGATGATTTTGATGAATATAGTATGCATGTGCTTTCTTCCCCAACTTGCAATTATTATGAGAGAGGAACTACATCTCCATCTCTATATGTTTCCAACACGATAAAATTGCAAGAAACTACTTATGCTCTGTATTGGCCATTACTTGATGTGCATGAATTGTTCTTGTATGACATACCGATGCATAGGAAGAGAGTTAGGCTTTGTCATTGCATGATATATGTTACTTTTTGCTCACTACTAAATGCCAAATCATTGTTAATTAAAATTGGCTTTGATATACCTTGGGATCCGGGTGGATCCATTACTTGAGACTTTATGCCTAGCTTAATGGCTTTAAAGAAAGCACTGCCAGGGAGACAACCCGGATATTTTAGAGATTTATTTTATTCTATTGAGTGATTTTATAAAGTTTAAAAACAAAAAAATAGAGGGGAACTTAAAACTTTTCAACAAAAGAGAAGCGATTGGAAGTTATGCATTGCAGAAGTGAGGGTCGACCTTGAACACTTGTGTTCATGCTCATGGAAACAATGTAAAAATTTCATGAATATTCTCACAAAAATAATTATCCCCTTGTACAAATCCATTGTATTATAAAAATAATGTGCCAAGATTTGCCTTTAGGATGATTAGATTGCTTGTTAGTATGTGTGGTGCAGGAACAGAGACTTTGGCTGTAGCGCGTGAGTTTTCATTTTTTTACTGGAACATCAAAAGTTTCTGAAACTTTTTTCACAGTCTTTCTATAAAAAAATGTTTAATTTGTCCTAATTTTTTAGAATTTTTGGAGTACCAGAAGTATGGTAGATGTTCAGATTGCTACAGACTGTCCTGTTCAAGACAGATTCTGTTTTTGATGCATTGTTTTGCTTGTTTTGATGAAACTATTGTCAGGACCCCGACTCGATGTCACATCGATCTAGCCGGTAACACCTCATATCACTTTGCGGCCTCACGCACGGTATCCCCACGGGTGTCGCCTTACCTTTGCCCGGGACCGTTTGCGCCTTTTGGCTCACGTATATGATAGTGTCGCTAGCATCCATATGATAAAGAGCCCGGGCTGACATGACTAGTCGTAAACCCAAAGTGGCACAGACTTACAGGGACAGGCATCCATGACCCAGCTTCGAACGTGTCGGTCATCAGCAAGTGGGTCCGGGCTGTAGCACTGGGCTAGCAGGACTCCGGTAAACCGGGCTGTAGCGGGCTAACAGGACTCCGGTACTCAAAGCGTGACATTTCCCCGAAGGGACAGACACAGGAACGAAGAAGGACACATGCCGGCCAGCCTAAGTGTTCCGGAG